>NW_015163112.1:62627-63673 GCF_001447785.1 Gekko japonicus | reverse complement strand
TCCTGCTGGGCGTGGCCAACTTGGGAGCCAGCCGGAACTCCGTTCCTGTGCGTTCCTGCCCCAAAATAGCCCTGGTAGTGGTGCTCGGTTTTAGTTTGTTTTGGCTGAGCGAGTGCTGCAGATTTATACTGCCTGGATCATAAGAACATAAGAAAGCCTTGCTGGATCAGACCAATAGTCCATCTCGTCCAGCATCCTGTCTCACACGGTGGCCAACCAGTTCCTCTGGAGGGCCAAGGACAGGGCAGAGAGGCCGTGGACTTCCCCTGAGGTCGCCTCCTGGCTCTGGGATTCAGAGGCTTAGTTCCTCTGAATGTGGAGTTTCCCCTCAGTCAACACGGCTAGCAGTCATTGATAGACTTATCCTTCATGAATCTATCTAATCCCCTTGTAAAGCTGTTTATTCCTGTAGCCATTATTACATCCTATGGCAGCAAATTCCACATTTTAATCACTTTCTGTGTAAAATATCTGCATCTTTTCAGAAAGAGAAGTCACCTAGACTCCTACATCAGGCAGCACAACTGCTAATCTTGCATTAGGTTCCCGAGGACTGAAATTTAAGGTGTTTTGCCTTCAGCCGGCACAGCTCTCTCCCGTTCTTTCTGACCCTTCTCAAATTTAAGCCGCCCAAGGAAAAATGATGCTGTTCGTTTATTTCACTTATCTGCTTTTTTTTTATTTAGACAGGGCCGCGGTGGCTCAGAGGTTAAGACGCTTCGCTGCAGATCGGGAGGGCTGTAGCTTGGCAGTTCGAGACCCGAGTGCCGCGTGACAGAGTGAGCTCCCGTTTCTGGCCCCAGCTCCTGCTAACCTAGCACTTTGAAAGCAAGAAATTGCAAGTAGATAAACAGGTACCGCTCCGGTGGGGAGGTAACAGTGTTCTGTGCGCCTTGGCGTTTAGTCATGCTGGCCACATGACCATGGAAATGTCTTCAGACAGTGCTGGCTCTTCGGCTTGGAAACGGAGATGAGCACCACCCTCTAGAGTCAGATTCAACTGGCTTTTGAGCAAGGGAAACTTTTACTCTTTATTTAGACCCCTT
>NW_015163112.1:61532-62612 GCF_001447785.1 Gekko japonicus | reverse complement strand
CCCTCCAACCTCAAGTTACAAAAACTCTTTTTAGCTTTCTGACTCTCCTCAAAGCTCTGAAGGGTGTAACCAGGGCTATTTTTGGGCAGGAACGCACAGGAACGGAGTTCCGGCTGGCTCCCAAGTTGGCCACGCCCAGCAGGAACTCATTAGCATAATAGGCCACACCCAACAGCAGAAACTCATTAGGATTGGCTACATTAGGGGTGTGTGGCCAAACATGCAAAGAAGTTCCTGCTACAAAAAAGCCCTGGGTTTTGACAACAAACAAGGTAAACAGAATAAGAAGCAAAAGGTGTGTGTGGCTGGATGACCACACTTCTGGTAATGTGGGGGTGTGGCCTAATAGGCTAATGAGCTGCTCTGTCAGGGGTGTGGCCTAATATACTAATAGATTTCTGCTGTTGTGTGTGGTCTATTATGCTAATGAGTTCCTGCTGGGCTTTCTCTACAAAAAGAGCCCTGGACCGTATAACATTTCAAAGGCAGAAATCAGCAGGGAATATTCCGCTTGTTTCTTAAGCCCCACTCTCACATAAAAGCGGGGAAATTCATATTCAGCCAAGTTCATTACAAGCACGTGAAGCATTCCTGGCTGATGTGTTGATGTATTTCTGTGCTGGGTTGTTGGGAGGAGCCGCCTTTTGCTGTGGGAAGAAGAGCAGATGGAGAAACAGAGGCAACCGATCCCTTAAGTGTACCAACATAACGTCTGCTGTTTTTTCGAGTAGGAGGAGCTCTCTTCAGCCGTGTCTCAGCTGGAGGCCAACCTGACCAGACTTCTGATGTTTAAAAGGGAGGAAGAAGAGAGGATTCAGAACCACAAGGTAAAGCTGGCAGTGGCTTCCCAGCACTGCAGGTGAAGAGAAACAAACAAACAAAAATATCATTACGTTGTTAAAGGCTTTCACGGCCGGAGTTCATTAGCTGTTGTAGATTTTCCGGGTTGTGTGGCCGTGGTCTTGGCACTGTAGGACCTGACGTTTTGCCAGTAGCTGTGACTGGCAAGCAGGGCTATTTTTGGGCAGGAACGCACAGCAACGGAGTTCCGGCTGGCTTCTGAGTTGACCATGCCCAGCA
>NW_015163112.1:55948-61480 GCF_001447785.1 Gekko japonicus | reverse complement strand
ATAATAGGCCACAGCTAACAGCAGAAACTCATTAGGATTGGCTACATTGGGGTGTGTGGCCTAACATGCAAAGGAGTTTCTGCTACAAAAAAGCCCTGGGTTTTGACAACAAACAAAGTAAACAGAATGAGAAGCAAAAGGTGGGTGTGGTGACATGGGGGTGTGGTCTAATATGCTAATGAGTTGTGGTGTCAGGGGTGTGGCTAATATGCTAATGAATTTCTGGTTTTGGGTTTGGCCTATTATGCTAATGAGTTCCTGCTGGGCTTTTTCTACAAAAAAAGCCCTGCTGGCAAGACACTGAAAGGCTGGACATCACATCCAATGACCATGTCAGATTAGACAGGGAAGCCATTGAAATCCATAAACATAAACAGAATTTCAACAGGAAAGAGAGTTTAAAAATAAATAGGGCATGGTTTCCTGTCCTGAAAAACACAAAACGTCTACATCTGACAATAGCACTGCAGATAAGATTAGAATTTCAACAGCCAATCCACCTGCAAAAGAACCTCCTCAGGAAACAGGAAACCTCAGGAAACAATCCATATGCAAAAGAACCTCCTCCTCGGGAAACAGGCAATCCATATACAAAAGAACCCCTCCATTAGCTCCTCCATTAGCATATTCACAGCCTGGGGAACTCCTACAAGATAATGACTCAGCCCTACCCCGCCTTCCTGAGCAGATATAAATTACCTGCCTACCATTTTCCTTCTCACCTTGACACAGAGAGTACTCCATCTTTCTGTGTTATACCTCTGAGGATGCCAGTCACAGCTGCTGGCGAAACGTCAGGTATTACAATGCCAAGACCACGGCCAGACAACCCGGAAAATCTAAAACAGCTAAAAATATCACTATTTGGGTGGGCTCTACAGGGAAATGGGTGGTGCTGGCATCCAGGGTTGGCAAATCCCAAGGCCCGCATACTGGCAGAGGGCTCACTCTTAACTGGAGATTATCTCCCACAGCCCAGTGAAGGCAGTGGAATTGCATTCTACTTGCAAGGGTCTAGAACCTGTGGCTCCACTGAATCGCCTGAGCTTGTTAGAGCTCAGAAGCTCCTGGCCAGGACATGGCTGGGAGACTACCGTGGAAGGCTCCGCAGAGGAAGGCAACGGCAAAGCACCTCTGCTCCTCTCTTGCCTTGCAGACCCCATGAGGGGTTGCTGTAAGTCAGTTGTGGCTTGGTGGCACTTTATTATGGAAGCCAACGTGGCTCTTTAGAAAAAGGAAACGAAATCTTCATGTTAAAATATAACGGAAGGGGAGGTGGGATGCTAGAATACTGAACATGTGAACAGAAGGGCAGACATAGATTTTTATTACTTATTCTGAGAGCTGGTGTGTGCCACTTGCTAGTAAACGTCTCACGACAACCAGTGTTTGGGATGCGGAAGCTTTATGGATCACTAACCGATGTGCCAATTATCAGCGATGGTTAAATTGTATGTTTGCAGTCTTGCAAAACAGCTTCATTGATTAATTTATTTACTTCCTTTATATCCCTCCTTTCCCCCCCAATGGAGAGCCAAAGCAGCTTTCATCATTCTCCTTCATTTTATCCTCACAAGAAACCTGTGAGGTAGGTTAGGCTGAAAGCATGTGACTGGCCCAAGGCCACCCAGCAACCTTCTTTGGCAGAGTGGGGATTCGAACCTGGGCCTCCCAGATCCTAGTCCGACACTATAACTGCTGGACCACGCCCATGCTCTGCATTTTGATATAGTTTGACTCTTTAACTGTTAAAGATCTTGGGCCCCTCCCAGCCCACCCAGGTCTCTGTGACGTCGCACTGATGCTTCCTTGCTCCTTTAAACCTGATAGTGCTGAAGGGGGCTAAAATGCATAAGGGAAAGTGTAGCTGCAATTGGAAGGACGAGGGAACTGTGATGGAGGGGACAGACTAGACTCACAATCAGTAGGGTTGCCAAGTCTGCATTGGGAAGTTCCTGGAGATTTGGGGGGGTAGAGCCTGCGGAGGTCAGGGTTTGGGGAGGGAGGGACCTCAGCTGGTTATAATGCCATAGAGCAGTGGTGGCGAACCTATGGCACGGGTGCCAGAGGGTAGCACTCAGAGCCCTCTCTGCATCGCCCCAGCCAGGCCCAGACCATCATTAAAGTGTCGAATTCTCTGCCAAATAATTTTAAGTAAATGAAAGCATTTGGGATTGCTTTCCTTACTTTGTTTGGATCCTCTTAAGTTAATGTACGAGTTGTTTTTTCTAAAGTAAAACCTCAGTCTTCAGGTTAAATTGCTGCATTGGCACTTTGCGATAAATAAGTGGGTTCTGGGTCACGGTTTGGGCACTCGGTCTCTAAAAGGTTCGCCATCACTGCCATAGAGTCCACTCTCTAAAGTGGCCATCTTCTCCGAAAGAACTGGTCTTTGTAGTCCGGAGATCAGTTGTGATTCCAGGAGACCTCCAGGCCCTACCTGGAGGCTGGCAACCAGAACAATTGGGGGAAGGGCATGGGGTCATGACCTTGGGCGAGGGGAGTAAGCAGTGGCGGAGAGGGATCCATGGACACCCTGCGTGGACACCACCGAGGTCTGCAAACGGGCATCTCTGGTTTCCAGGCGATCGTACTGAGCCTTGGAGACCACATCTCCACAGAACTTCGGCAACTCCGCCGCTTCCTCAGTGGCTGCGAGGAGGCATGGAAGGCCCGGCTGAACGAGGGAGGAGAAGCCCTTCTTCGACAGGCAGAAGAGAGGCTGGCGGCACTGGCGGAAGCCAGCCAGGCGGCCCAGGAATTGTTGTTGGAAGCCCGGAGCCATCTGCAGCTCCAGGACCCTGCCGCGTTCCTCAAGGTGAGGTGGGACGCGGCTCCCTTCGAAGATGTAGCTCCACTTTGGAAATGAAGCCTTCTTCTTACAGAAGTGGTAAAGCCAGGGCTATTTTGGGGCAGGAACGCACAGGAACGGAGTTCCGGCTGGCTCCCGAGTTGGCCACGCCCGGCAGGAACTCATTAGCATAATAGGCCACACCCAACAGCAGAAACTCATTAGGATTGGCTACAATAGGGGTGTGTGGCCTAACATGCAAAGGAGTTCCTGTTACAAAGAAAGCCCTGGGTTTTGACAACAGACAAGGTAAACAGAATAACAAGCTAAAGGTGGGTATGGCTGGATGACCAGACCTGATAACATGGGGGTGCGGCCTAATGTGCTAATGAGCTGTGCTGTCAGGGGTGTGGCCTAATAGGCTAATGAGTTCCTGCTGTTGGGTGTGGCCTATTATGCTAATGAGTTCCTGCTGGGCTTTTTCTACAAAAAGAGCCCTGGGACTCAGCTGTAGCTAAACTGCACCCCTTCAAGTGGCTGGTGAAGGATCAGAGGACGGAATAAGCCCTCAACACCAAAAAGGAAATCCCTACACAAGAAAACACACACGACCGCATTGAGAGCCAGAGTTTTAACTGGGCCTTTGCCCTGAGTCTGACATGCTGGTTTTGGGTGTGAGGTGGGCATTCTGTGAGGTGAGGTTTCCCCCTGAAAGCTGGAGTGGTGGAGCCCTAGACACAGGTTTCCCACCACAGCTCAAACTATGTTTGACAGTCTGAGACCTGTGACTGGTGTGAGGTGGGCATTCTGTGAGGTGAGTTTCCCCCTGAAAGCTGAACTGGTGGAGCCCTAGACACAGGTTTCCCACCACAGTTAAGGTCAAACTATGTTTGACAGTCTGAGACCTGTGACTGGATTGTCGAACATTTTCTTCAGTAATATTAAAAATCAGCCGAGGGGCAAATTGGATCAGGGGTTTAATTCTACCCCTAGAATTTGACACCTCCACCCCCTCTAAGCTGAGTGAGTGTGAGCTGGCTCACAGTTTTTTAGGCTCTGGCTCAGGAAGGCTGGCTCCAGAGCAAACTAATTTACACAATAGCCTGGCACGGGTGCCAGAGGTGGCACTCAGAGCCATCGCCCCAGCCAGGCCCAGACCATCATTAAAGTGTCGAATTCTCTGCCAAATAATTTTAAGTAAATGAAAGCATTTGGGATTGCTTTCCTTACTTTGTTTGGATCCTCTTAAGTTAATGTACGAGTTGTTTTTTCTAAAGTAAAACCTCAGTCTGCAAGTTAAATTGCTGCATTGGCACTTTGCGATAAATAAGTGGGTTCTGGGTCACGGTTTGGGCACTCGGTCTCTAAAAGGTTCGCCATCACTGGCTTAGAGGAAGCATTGCCCACAAGGGCTATTAGCTGCAGTGTTTATTTTACTTCATTTATATTCCACCTTCCTCCCTAGTGGGGATCGAAATCAGTTTATATAATTCTCAATTGGACATCTGAAGAAATGCTTATTGCTCATCTTGCTAGCAATCAGTTTCTCAGATTCCCTTCTGCCTTGTCCCGTCAATTTACATTTATTTTGCCAGAGCCTGTGCTCCCTTCTGTTTGGCTCCTTTGGGAAAACCTTCCACTTTTGCATAAGGAATTTATTTATTTCCTTCACTTGTCACTTGCCTTTCTGGCTGAGTCTGAATTAGATTAGAAAATATCCCCCCCCCCCCCCCCCCACACACTGCAAAAAGTAGTAGGACTAGGAATACACAAAATAGGAAACAACACAAACAGAAACCTGTCTAAAGCATAACATAGCATACACGATGTCGAGAGTGGATGATAATTAATAATTATCGTACGGCATTGTGTGTAAAATAGCCGGGAGATCCTAAGATTGTTTGGCAGCCAGAAGTTCTAGCTTTTCTAGCATTATGCACCACTAGGTGGCGAGCTAGACTTGTTTTTAAGGCAAGAGATGTTTCAGAGGCGGTTTTGCCACTGCCTGGATCTGCGTCACAACACTGGAATTCCTTGGAGGTTGCCCTTCCAAATATTAGCCGAGGCCGACCCTGCTTAGCTTCCAAGATCTGACGGGATTGGGCTAGCCTGGGCTTGAGAGTGGATTACAAAGGTAGATGAAAGTGCAGTCAAAGCAGGCTGATGCAGGGCTATTTTGGGGCAGGAACACACAGGAATGGAGTTCTGGCTGGCTTCAGAGTTGGCCACACCCACTACAGCCAAAATCTCTGTGTGCGTGGCTACAGAGGTAGGGATCCCAAGTCCCCCCGCCCCAGAGGCCCGTTCCCCGGCACTGCCAGATCGGGCCCCGGGGGGGGAACTCTGCCCCGACGTGCGCATCACCCGAAAGTGACGGGAGGACGCCAGGCACGCTGGGGGCGGGGCCACAGCCATCCAAGGGAAAACTTTATGACGCCAGACACCAGCCAGGAGCCCCCCGCTCCCGGCGAAGATCCACTTGGCAACCCTATACAGAGGGAAGCCCTGGAGAGTGACCCCTCCTGCAACTCTGAGGCGGGCGGGCCAGGCCCCCCCCTGAAAGAATCGGGGAGGCATTTAAATGCCTCCCCGTGTCTTCCCTGGCCTGTCCAAAGGCTGGCTTACCTGGGCTCCCCGTAGCCACAGGGCGCCCAGGCAGGCCAAGGGAAGGCAGTTTAAAGTGCCTTCCCTTCCCTTCCCTTCAAGGGGGGGGGCTTGCCCGGGCTCCCCACAGTCGCGGG
>NW_015163112.1:49203-55837 GCF_001447785.1 Gekko japonicus | reverse complement strand
AAAATAAGAGTGAATGGGCAGTTGCCTGACCTCACCCATTCGCACGGGGTGGGGGTGGGGGGCACATCCTCAGGAGCCTTTGCTCAGCCTCTTTTGTCTTTTAAAGGGTTTTCAAACGGGCAGTTTTTAAGCCCTTAGATACATAAGAACCAGGGCTATTTTTGGGCAGGAACGCACAGGAACGGAGTTCCGGCTGGCTCCCAAGTTGGCCACGCCCAGCAGGAACTCATTAGCATAATAGGCCACACCCAACAGCAGAAACTCATTAGGATTGGCTACATTAGGGGTGTGTGGCCTAACATGCAAAGGAGTTCCTGCTACAAAAAACCTTGGGTTTTGACAACAAACAAGGTAAGCAGAATAAGAAGCAAAAGGTGGGTGTGGCTGGATAACCACCCTTCTGGTAACATGGGGGTGTGGCCTAATGAGCTGTGCTGTCAGGGGTGTGGCCTAATAGGCTGATGAGTTTCTGCTCTTGGGTGTGGCCTATTATGCTAATGAGTTCCTGCTGGGCTTTTTCTACAAAAAGAGCCCTGATAAGAACACTCTGACCTGATGGCCATCAGACAGCAGTGCTGATTGTGTGAACTTGGGCAAGTCATGAGAGGGAGGGCAGGAAGGGTTGCCTCAGTGCTTAGTTCTTGTGGCCCCTTTCTTACACACCCAGGGAAATGCTGATCGCCACTTTGGGGCCAGGAAGCAATTTTTCTCCAGGCCACTTTGGCCAGGGATCCTGGAGGGTTTTGTTTTTTATCATCTTCTAGGCGTGGAACAGGGGTCACTGGGGGTGTGGAGGGGGAGGTATTTGTGAATTTCCTGCACTGTGCGAGGGGTTGGACTAGCTGGCCCTGGAGGACCCTTCCAACTCTATGATTCTAGGGTTCTATGGATGACCCAGGGTAGCTCAATCTCCTCGGATCTTGGAAGCTAAGCGAGGTCAGTCCTGGTTACGTAGTACTTGGCTAGGAGGCCACAAAGGAAGTCCCGGGCTGTGATGCAGGGGCAGGCAATGGCATACCGCCCTCTGCTTTGAAAACCCTACGGGGTCACCTTAAGTCAGCTGCGACCTGTTGGCATTTCCCACCACCTTTCATGAGAACAACCCTCTGGACTTTCTGGCACTAGGATCTATTAGCATAGAATTCCAGATCCTCTAGTGACACTGTTTTATCCTCTTGCCACCTACAGGGTATACCCTCACTTCTGAACAGGTGAGTACAATAAAAGGGAACTTGTTTTTGTGGGATAGATGCATCCCGATCGATCAGATGTTAACACGTACCTCTCTCTCTCCCTCTGTGACTGTGTTTCCACCCGGCAAAGAGTGAAGCAGCAGCAAAGCATTCCAGCTCTCCCGAATTCTGATAAATTCCTCCAATTGCAGATGCTAGGACAGTTCAAAGGCCCCATCCAGTACACTGCGTGGAAGGAAATGAAATCTGCTCTCAACATTGGTAAGGTGGATCTCGGACAGGGGTAGAAGCCAGAAAATTCGATTCAAGGGAATCGGAAGTGGGTCTCCCAGAGCCTCAGCACATGGATAGGTCAAGAATCATGCTGGGAGGGAGAATATATTTCCCCCTGGAGCCTGCAGCCTGTGGCAAGTGATGGGCAAAGGGTAGGCTGTGGCCCCCCAGGCCACCTAAGACCTGTTGACATGTTGCACTGAATACGTAGGCATCTTATATTTAGGTGCACACACCTGTTTGTAAGAAGGAGCCAATGCACACACGCTTTACAAATGAAACCGGAGGCCAGTAACTGGATCAATGTGGTGTTCAAATCACACACTCATCTGTATATGAGAATGAACGTAACACGAGAACGACTTAATGTGTGTATAAAGAAGGATCAACCGCAGGGTTATTTTTGGGCAGGAACGCACAGGAACGGAGTTCCGGCTGGCTCCCGAGTTGGCCACGCCCAGCAGGAACTCATTAGCATAATAGGCCACACCCAACAGCAGAAACTCCTTAGGATTGGCTACATTAGGGGTGTGTGGCCTAACATGCAAAGGAGTTCCTGCAACAAAAAAAGGCCCTGGGTTTTGACAACAAACAAGGTCAACGGAATAAGAAGCAAAAGGTGATCTGGCTGGATGACCACACTTCTGGTAACATGGGAATGTGGCCTAATATGCTAATGAGCTGTGCAGTCAGGGGTGTGGTCTAATATGCTAATTAGTTCCTGCTGCTGGGTGTGGCCTGTTATGCTAATGAGTTCCTGCTGGACTTTTTCTACAAAAAAAGCCCTGATCAAGCGTACACTGCATGTGGATTGTACATGCACCCGCTGTAACTTGTGAACAGGGCTCTAGTTTCTGCTGGTTGCTGGGGTTATTACAAACAGTGTGGAACAAGGCAAACCGAGAAGTGCAGATACTCAGAATAATTTAATACGGATTAGACTCTAGGAGAAATGTCATAATGTGGTTTTACTCAATGTGTCTGCATGGTTGGTTGAAGTGCACTGAAAGGTGAGTGGTCCCAGCGGTCATTTCGTAGAAAAAGAGGTGCAGGAGCTCATTAGCATAACTTATTTGCATATGCCACACCCCCTGACATCACCGGAAGTGTGTCAGAAGGTAACACCCACCGCTCAGGCTCCACTTGGGTGTGGCCTGTTATGCTAATGAGTTCCTGCTGGACTTTTTCTACAAAAAAAGCCCTGATCAAGCGTACACTGCATGTGGATTGTACATGCACCCGCTGTAACTTGTGAACAGGGCTCTAGTTTCTGCTGGTTGCTGGGGTTATTACAAACAGTGTGGAACAAGGCAAACCGAGAAGTGCAGATACTCAGAATAATTTAATACGGATTAGACTCTAGGAGAAATGTCATGATGTGGTTTTACTCAGTGTGTCTGTATGGTTGGTTGAAGGGCACTGAAAGGTGAGTGGTCAGTATGTGACATTGGTGAGCTCTGACTCAAAAAACGCTCCTGCAGGAAATGACCCCTGAGTGGTCCGTATGTGATATTGGTGAGCTCTGACTCAAAAATGCTTGTGCTGGCATAACTGTTGATCGTCTTTAAGATGCTACTGGACTTTTGTTTAGTTTAGTGTTTTGTTTAGTTTTATTTTGTTTAGTTTAGTTTAGTGATGGGAAGCATGACTTTTGTGTCAGCGCCAGCTCACCAAACCTCCATGAACTGTGCCGCTCTGGAATTCTTCGGGATAGAGAGGTGAGATCAGGGAAAGCAGGTTGCAATTTACAAAGACACCTGTATTTATTTAGATATTTATATTCCCACTTTTTTTCACCCCTGGGGACCAAAAGTGGTCTACCACATTGTTCTTTCCTCCTCCATTTTATCCTCAAACAACAACCCTGTCAGGTAGGTTAGGTGGAGAGAGAGTGTGTAACTGGCACAAGATCATCCAATGAGCTTCCATGGCAAAAGTGCCTAGTCCAACAGAGCCTAGTCCAACACTCTAACCACTGCCCCGCACTGTCTTTCTCACGGAGGTTGTTTTCTCTCTTGCAGAGTTCCCCCGTATAACTCTGGACCCTGAAACAGCTCATCCTTGCCTCGTTCTTTCAGATGACCACACCTGCGTCCAGGATGGCCACCTCCGCAGGGACGTCCTGGACACTCCTACGCGGTTCAACTACTGCGTGGCAGTTTTAGGCTGCCAGGGCTTTTCTTCAGGGAAGCATTATTGGGAGGTGGAGGTGGGCAACAAGCCATCTTGGACCTTAGGGCTGGCTAGCATTTCCATCAACCGCAAGGGGAAAATTGCCGCCTCCCCTGCCAATGGCTACTGGGTGATCCAGCTACAAAATGGGGTGGAGCTCAGGGCCAAGGACACCCCCCCTCAAAGGCTGTGCCCTGCCTCCTTTCCCAAGAGAGTTGGGGTTTATCTGGATTACGAAGGGGGGCTGGTGTCTTTCTATGAGGCCTCCACCATGACCCACCTCTACACTTTTGTAGCCCCCAGGTTCCGGGAAACTCTGCTCCCTTATTTCTGCCCCGGACTTTATAACTCAGGAGTGAACGCAACCTCCTTAAAAATATGCTATCTTCCAGTTTTGTAGAAGAGAAAGATCCCCTTCTAATCCCTAATTTAGACAGAAGCACTCTCTTCTTTGAAGGACAGCACCTTGAATACTTTGCTGAGCACTTTGTCGTACGACTAAAACTTCCATGGACAGGGCTACCAAATTTAGTTCCCTTTGGGTGAGATCAAGGGTTGCCAACTCCGGCTTGGGAACTTCTTGGAGATTTGGGGGCGGTGCTTGAGGAGGGTTTGGGGAGGAGCTCGGAGCTGATGTAATGCCATAGAGTCTGCCCTCCGAAGCCGCCATTTTCTCCAGGACAACTGGTCTCTGGAGATCAGCTGTAATTCTTTTTTTCTTTTTAAATTTTTTTCCTAAACTACAATCCTACAGGGCCAGGGGAAGGGAACAACCTGAAATAAAGAGTAACAAGGATCCATGTTACAATGATATAAGATTGTTGATACATCTCTATTATCTTTAAAGCAAAATATGAGAGTTAATAATATGAAAGTGTCAAGTAAACAATCACAATCTCTTTGGCTATCGTGTAAATATCATTGGATTAAAGTTATGCGTTAAGAATAAACATCAGGCTATCAAGATTAAACTATTTTGCATTTTCCTCTCCTCCTGTCAAAGTCCAAATTTGCTGAGGCAGTGACCCTGGACTTCCTTGGGGATCTCCCATCCAAGTACTAGCCATAGCTGACCTTCCAAGATCCGACGAGATCGGGCTAGCCTGGGCCATCCAGGTCAGGGCTTATTTACTAGTTCCTAAACAGCTTTTACAGCACTTTTGCAGCAGTGGGATTGTGATATATGTGCTGCTTTCTGGAAGCAGCTATGTCCACAATCATCTCACGGATTCAGGAGAGGCTCCAAGAGAAGCTTGGCAGCATTTTGCAGCTTGATGCCTCAATCTAAGTTTTCCTCTGGATCTTGCACAGAGTTTATTTTAGAAATGTAAACGAGTGGTTCTTGGTTCAGCACGGGCAATTCTCGAGGTTTGCCAGCTGTCCACACAGCACGAGAGCAGTGAAGAACCAGGCCAACCAATTGCCATTATGAGCGAGTGAGAACAGCACGTAGTACCTGTGTATGCTTTGTGCTTGGAATGCGGATGATATACAGAAGGCCGGTGTGTACTGCCCCACTAAAAACATCCCAAGAATGTGGAAAAACCTTTCCGTTGGTTTACACTTGCTTAGAGCTGTTACTGGGGAGGATAGGAGAAGGTGAAGGAGTGTATGTAGCAATCAGTCATTTTTACATAGCTGAGAAGTATGTTGCTGAGAGGTACTGGGAAAGCTGCACTCAAAAGTTGTATTCCTTACAGCAAGCTGCAAGGATGCCACCAGCAGGGTCTTTCCCCTTCCTGGTCACCACACTGCCTGGAAGATTCAGCTGGATGTAATAGGTAATGTAATCATCTTCAATATATCTAATTCTCAAAATAACCCTATCTGTGCCTGTAGCTTTAAGAAACAAACGCCATCTGTGGCCATTGTCGAGGCAAGCACAACAGTACTGCCGGCCTTCAAGCCTTGGTTTCCCTCACTGAAAGGCAAGGGGAGGGGCAGGTTGCTTTGGCTTGTGAGACGCCAGACCCACCACCAACTACTGGGTTGCATAACACCCAGGCTTGCTACTGTTCAACAGCAGCCACTCCAAGAAACCCAATGGTGCAAATGGTTAGAGTTTCTGACTAGGATCTAGGAGATGAAGGTTCAAATATCCTCTGTTATGGTGCTTGGGTCACTCACACACCCTTAGCCTAACCTACCTCGCAGGATTATTTTTATAAGATTTATTTCTAAAAAGTGATCCAGTTCTAAAGAAACAGCAGTACTCAGTTCCCCTGGAGTTGGGTTGCCAGGTGTGGGCTGAGAAATACCTGAAGATTTGGGGGGAGGGGGGAGCTTGAGGAGGGCAGGATTTGAAGAGCAGAGGGACTTCTGTGGGTTACAATGCCATAGAGTCCACCTTCGCAAGTGGCCATTTTCTCCGGGTGAACTGATCTCTATCACCTGGAGATCACAGTTATGATCTCAGGAGAGCTCCAGCCGCCACCGGGAGGTTGGCAAGCCTACACTGGAGTCGTGCACCCGCTCTAAATCACCCTACTGCCCCCAGTGGTTTCCTCTAAGCTTCCAGCTCAAACATTTTTGTCTCAGCTCAGGAGGGATGGCTCCAGAGCAAACTCATTTCCTGCAGTAGCCAAGTCGCCCGCTCACAACTCTAATGCCAGGAGCTCACAAAGTAGAATTCTTGCTCACAGGACTCCACACCTTAGAGCAGTGATGGCAAACCTTTTAGAGACCGAGTGCCCGAACTGCGACCCAAAACCCACTCATTTATCGCAAAGTGCCAACACGGCAATTTAACCTGAATACGGAGGTTTTACTTTAGAAAAAACAACTTCTACATTAACTTAAGATGATCCAAACAAAGTAAGGAAAGCAATCCCAAATGCTTTCATTGACTTAAAATTATTTGGCAGAGAATTCGACACTTTAATGATGGTCTGGGCCTGGCTGGGGCGATGACACGCGTGCCCACAGAGAGGCCTCTGAGTGCCACCTCTGGCACCCGGGCCATAGGTTCACCACCACTGGCTTAGAGGCAGTACTGC
>NW_015163112.1:41656-49112 GCF_001447785.1 Gekko japonicus | reverse complement strand
GCAATGAGGGAGGGACCTCTTCCGAGTCTGGCCAGCGGGGCTCCTTTCCCCCCCTGCCCGGGCGCTCCGAGGGGCGATTGCCCAGGCAGTGAAACAAAGGCGAGCGGAGGGCAGCCGGGCGAAGGGGTGAGTCTGAGAGGGGGCAGAAGCAGAGGACGCCCTGCAAGTGAAGGGCGGGACAGGAAGCCTTGCAGCCAGCGTCTGTTATTTGTCTTCCTAGAAGGCTGTTTTCCACTGGGTCTACTGGGTGCAGGGGGATCCGCTGCAATTCCACTGGATCTCTAAATGGGCTTTTTAGTTCCGCCCCCTCGTTTCTTTCAGTCTGCCCCTCTTATCATCCCGTGTTAAAGTCTGCTCCGGCGTTGCATGCTTCCTAGGGAAAGCAGAGGCGTAACCTGTGGGTGTCGGACTTGTGCAACACTTCACTTATTAAAGGTAAAGGTAAAGGTGTCCCTTGCTCGAAAGCCAGTCGAGTCCGACTCTAGGATTGCGGTGCTCATCTCCGTTTCCAAGCCGAAGAGCCAGCGCTGTCCGAAGACGTTTCCGTGGTCATGTGGCCGGCATGACTAAACACCAAGGCGCACAGAACGCTGTTACCTTCCCACCGAAGTGGTACCTATTTATCTACTTGCAATTTCTTGCTTTCAAACTGCTAAGTTGGCAGGCCAACCTTCGCTTATTAGGTGCATAAAAACTCCCGGAGCGCCCTGGAGGCGGTAGGTTACTCCTCTCCCCAAATGCATGGGGATGAATGACACCACCAGCCGAGGGGGGGCTCCTCCAACAGTAGACACCAGCCGTCACTGGTGCGCCCGTTCCCGTCTTCTTGGGCGGGGGGGTGTCCCAGGCACCATTGTTATGGGTACCGTGCAATGCTCCCTCTAAGCTGTGGAGTCTTGTGAGCAAAAATTCCATTTTGTGAGCTACTGGCATTAAAGTTGTGAGCCAGCAATTTGGCTGCTGCATAAATGAGTTTGCTCTGGAGCCCTCCTTCCTTTAGCCACAGGCTAAAAAAATGTGTGAGCCACAGGCTAAAAAACTGTGAACTAGCTCACACTAACTCAGCTTAGAGGAAACACTGGTACCGTGGTATGCACCATGGTAGGCACACCAGTACCACCGGGTCTGCTCATCTTGGCTAGGAGAGGCTCGGGCTGATGGACGAAATAGGATTCCTAACAATTCTGTGACGGCATGCTCAATTCGAGACGTTTAAACAACCTGCTTGGGAGGCTGCTTGCCATAGACGTGTGCACATTGAAGATGGGGTGTATGTATTTGGGTGGCTGTGCCCACGTGTTGCTCAATTCGAGACGTTTAAACAACCTGCCTGGGAGGCTGCTTGCGATCAGGGCTTCCCAGTCCCCAGACGTGTGCACGTTGAAGATGGGGTGTACGTATTTGGGTGGCTGTGCCCACGTGCGACAGGTGGGTTGGGGGAAAGGGGTTTGTTGTGATGCGCGGTTTGGTTGTAATGCACGGAGCTCCTCCCTATTCTGGATTTTGTGGATGCTGCCTTATATTTTGCCCCAAATGACATTGGCCTGAGAGTGCAAATTCCGGACAGGTGTTATAAGAGGTTTCTGTCTTGCTTTTCTGCCACTTATCTCTTCAAAGAAGCTGCATGTTCTGAATTTTGTAGCCCGTTTTGAGCCTCTGCAAGAAGAGTGGACTATAAATAAATGTATTTATTTATCAAATGTATACCCTGCCCTCCCCGTGGAAGCAGGCTCAGGGCGGCTTACATAAAAGATTAAAATAGTAAATAAGTAAGGATTGGAAGGTTTTCATTATAGATTTCTTGTGGCTTCATCTGAAATAACATTCTCCCCCCACCCCCATCCCCCACTTGGTCATCTTAGCGCTGGAATTATCCTAGTGCAGAGAGTAGAATTTTATTTTGGAACTAGCAGGGCTATGACAAGACTGGGGGGTTAATCTTCTGATTTCTTTCTTTCTTGTTTCTGCAGATGTGTAGGCCATGAATGAGGGACACAGGCCTTCTGGGCTGAAAGAGGAGGTGTCCAATCAACCCTGCCACACTGCTTCCAAATTCCAGGAGATCTCTTGGGGCAGCCAGTACTTTTCCAATGAGTTGAAGGGATCTCATGAAGAACAACATCGTCCTAGACTTGCTGCTGGAAATCTTCCCAAGCACTATGGGATTTCCAGTAACACATTCAAAGGAAGCTATGATGCCGCTAGGGTCACCGGGAGTGAGCCATATAATGAAGGCCCAGAAGACGAGGGTGTGGAATCAAAAGTCCAACCTAGGTTAGAAAAAGAAAGTGCGCAAGATGTCTGTAACAGATGTAGTCGTTATAACCTTGGCACATAGTGCCTTTGTTAGCCGCCCTGAGCCTTCGGGGTAGGGTGGGATATAAATCCAAACATAAATAAATAAAAAATAAATAAAGGTTTTCATTATAGATTTCTTGCGGCTTCATCTGAAATAACATTCTCCCCCCACTTGGTCATTTTAGTGCTGGAATTATCCTAGTGCAGAGAGTAGAATTTTATTTTGGAACTAGCAGGGCTATGACAAGACTGGGGGGTTAATCTTCTGATTTCTTTCTTTCTTGTTTCTGCAGATGTGTAGGCCATGAATGAGGGACACAGGCCTTCTGGGCTGAAAGAGGAGGTGTCCAATCAACCCTGCCACACCGCTTCCAAATTCCAGGAGAGCTCTTGTGACAGCCAGTACTTTTCCAATGAGTCGAAGGGATCTGATGAAGAACAGCATCGTACTAGACTTGCGGCAGGAAATCTTCCCAAGCAATATGGGATTTCCAGTAACACATGCAAGGGAAGCTATGATGCTGCTAGGGTCACTGGGGGTGAGCCATGTAATGATGGCCCAGAAGACGAGGGTGTGGAATCAAAGGTCCAACCTAGGTTAGAAAAAGAAGGCGGGCAAGATGTCTGTAACAGATGTAGTGATGGCTCGGGTCTTGGTGGAAAGTGTGGATCCTGTCCAGAACTTCACTCAGGCGAGGCTGAGCAAAGTACCGAGCTGCCCTCCGGCGCAGAGTGTAAACCAACATGTGGCATCGACGACAGCAATCGTGCACATGCCGATGCCAATGGAGACCTAGTTGGGGAGAATGAGGAGCAGTTTCATCTAAGTGAAGATGATAGTCAAGCGCTGTCTTCCGACTCGAATGGCGGTGGTGGCAAGCGAGACTGGGACGGAGACGCCAATCAAGGTTTTCGTCCGGGTTTGGAAGGAGACCCAAGCCTCCCTGTGAAAATGGAAGACCTCAATCCAGAGGTGGATGAAGATTCCAGTGGGGAGATGGATGAAGAAACGGACGTCAATGAAGACTCCGAGTCAGAGATGGATAGGGACGATGCTGGCCTCCAGGTAGAAGGCAGTGGTGGTGACCGAGAGTTAGAGGAGGGTGCTGTCCCTCCGGAGGCCAGCCTCGACTCTTCCCATGCTACCCCCTCCTCCATTTTACCACCAGTGCCTGACAAACCCTACAGATGCCCTGAATGTGGGAAGTGCTTTGGCACCAGCTCTATCCTGGGCCAGCACTGCCGCATCCATAGTGGCGAGAAGCCTTATAGGTGCAGCGTCTGTGGGAAGTGCTTCAGCCGGGGCTCCACCTTCCTTCAGCACCAGCGGACGCACACGGGTGAGAAACCCTACAAGTGCCCCGATTGCGGCAGGCGCTTCAGCCGGAGTTCCAACCTCATCCAGCACCAGCGAGTCCACACGGGCGAGAAGCCCTACAAGTGTGGCATCTGTGGGAAGTCTTTCTCTCTCAGCTCTACCCTCATCCAGCATCAGATTATCCACACGGGCGAAAAACCGTACAAGTGCCCTGACTGTGGCAAATGCTTCAACCGCAACTCCAACTTGCTGAACCATCGGCGAGTGCACACGGGGGAGCGCCCCTTCGCCTGCCGTATCTGCGGCAAGCGGTTTTCTGAAAGCTCCTCCCTCACCCAGCACCTGAGGACGCACACCGGGGAACGCCCTTTCCGGTGCAACGATTGTGGCAAAATGTTCTCCCTGAGCTCCACTTTGATCCAGCACCAGGTCACGCACACCGGGGAGAAACCTTACGAGTGCCTGGACTGCGGCAAGGCCTTTGGGCTCAGCTCTACCCTGTTGCGCCACCAGCGGGTCCACACTGGGGAGAAGCCGTTCGAGTGCCAGGACTGCGGCAAAACCTTCAGCGTCAGCTCCCATTTCTTGCAGCACAGGAGAGTCCACACAGGTGAGCGTCCCTTCCAGTGTCTGGACTGCAGCCGTGCATTCAGCCAATGGGCACATCTGGTGCTGCATCAGAAGGCGCATCAGAACGGGACGGGATCCCAGCTTCACCGTAAGACCCTCTATATTTGCAGCAATTGCGGCAAGAGGTTCCAGCAGAGCTCACACTTGGCGCAACATCAGAGAGTCCATTCTGGGAAAAGGCCATACCGCTGTGAGGACTGCGGACACGGATTCTCCCAGAGTTCCAAGCTGCTGGAACACCAAAGGGTCCACACGGGCGAGAGACCGTACCCCTGTCAGGACTGCGGGCGCTGCTTCGGACATAGTTCGGCGCTTGCACAGCATCGGCGCATTCACTCCGGAGAGAGGCCTTATAAATGCCCTCATTGCGGCAAGTCCTTCTGCCAGAGTTCGGCTCTCGTGCAGCACCAGCGCATCCACACTGGGGAACTGCCATACAACTGCCAGGAGTGCGGCCAGCGTTTCCGCTACCTCCTGCAGTACACGCGGCATCAAAAGATGCACGTTAAGGAATGGGCCTCAACAGCTGCCGTAGAAGGGGCGGCCATCTTGGTGATGAAGAACAAGATGGCGCCATCAGCAGGGGATGAGACTCTGGGAGAAACTTTAATTGTGAAGGAGGCATCACTGGTGGACCATGGGGAATGAGTGACATGGTTGGAAGCTGGAGGGGAGGTGCAGGAACCTGTATGGCAGAGAGAGCAAGAATGGCTCAGAAACGAGAAAGCATTCTGACAGAAAGTGGGAGAGATTGGTCTGATAACCAGGGCTATTTTGGGGCAGGAACGCACAGGAACGGAGTTCCGGCTGGCTCCTGAGTTGGCCACGCCCAGCAGGAACTCATTAGCATAATAGGCCACACCCAATAACAGAAACTCATTAGGATTGGCTACATTAGGGGTGTGTGGCCTAACATGCAAAGGAGTTCCTGCTACAAAAAAGCCCTGGGTTTTGACAACAAACAAGGTAAACAGAATAAGAAGCAAAAGGTGGGTGTGGCTGGATGACCACACGTCTGGTAACATGGGGGTGTGGCCTAATGTACTAATGAGCTGTGCTGGCAGGGGCATGGCCTAATATGCTAATGTGTTTTGCTGTTGGGTGTGGCCTATTATGCTAATGAGTTCCTGCTGGGCTTTTTCTACAAAAAGAGCTCTGGAATGGGGACATTTCATAGGAGGGTTGGCCGACCTTAAGGGTGGAAAAAGTGCATAGGGAGGCCAAGGTCAGCAGACATTATTGACCTTGTATCAGGGACATTTTAAATGGATGAAATATAGTAAGGGGGAAAATATTCTGCTCAGGGCCCCATGCCTCCCCTGAGGGAACATTTGTTTCCTCTCAGAGTGCATTTCAGCAATAGGCACAAGGGACAATTGTCCTCTTGGGGACACTGTTCCCCAATAATCTGTCAAATATCTACGCAGCCTTAATAATCCCCTCAGAAAGTACTTTGTAGCATTAAATCTATGCTCCCCCAGTGAAGAGGGACTTGGAGCAGTCACAAGGCGGCACCTCCTTGGTTTGCTTCGTTAATAGCCCTCAGCGATCACAAGATTTCTCCTCAGAAATACTGTAGTTGCGCCCTCAGATTCCTGTTCAATCCCTCTATGCTGTGGAGTCCTGTGAACAAAAATTCTACTTTGTGAGCAACTGGCATTAAAGTTGTGAGTGAGCGATTTGGCTGCTGCATAAATTAATGTGCTCTGGAGCCCTCCTTCAGCTAAGACAAGAATCTGTGAGCCGGAGGCTAAAATACTGTGAGTTAGTTACACACTAACTCAGAGGGAACACTGGTTGGCACACATTTTTCCACTAGCAGCCAGCTGAGGGTCCTGAAGTCTGTGTAGTAAGATTTCTGCTGAATTTATTCCATAGCTTTACCCTTTACTCCCTGTATAGGCGGCTGCCAAGGTGCCCCCTTAATTCTTCCTCTTTTCCTTTTGTAGCTACCCTGAAAACTCCCAGATTTCTCAGTTATTGCCAACAAGCAGGGTCTTCCCACCACCTGTGAGCATCACCCCCAATTTCTACCCCCTCCGTGGACCCCTGACTGAAAGTTCTCTGGAACTGGGGGGGACACCCCCCCAAATGGAGAAAAATCTGTTAACTACTGCGGTAATTAGTGGCTTTTGAAAGTAAACTTTATTTACTTCTCTAAGAACGATATAAACATTATGCATCATTGAGTTAGCACTTAAGTATAGTACTGTTTCATGTAATTATGAGAGAAACGTCTGTATAGTTCAACTCGTTCAAACACTGTCCATTAATATACCCAATGGTGGCTCTGAGCCAGTTAAAGCCAGTTGTACTGCTTAATCTATGCAGAGCTGGGCATGCCTATTGGTTGTAAATGGGATTGGAAGCACTGAAGTATTCGTAGGATTGAGCTAAACTGAGCTGCTAATTGTACGAGGTCTGGTTGCATGCATAAGGCAGAGAAACGGTTTCCATTGAACGGAATGAGGCTGTAGCTCCAGGAAGGTGTGTTGGTCCAAAAAACAAAGTCAGGTAATACCTTTCGGTAAGATCTACCAAATGACACACAGCAGTGTGTAGCCTCTTGAGTTTGGCAGAACGCTTTGTCGGACTCGATGGTAAAAAAAATTACAAAACCATAAAAGGGCGTGTCTGAAAAAGCAGATGTTTCGTGGGTTACTCGTGATTAACTGGATGTGAATAACTTTAACTGGATGAGGGCCAATAAATAGGATATGGACTGTTACCCCAACACTGTGATATAACCAAATGCACCCTTCTGAAGGGTCCAGCAAAGCATCTTCAAGGTTTTCTAATATATATATATTTTTAAGTGCCAGAATAATTTTTCTGTTTTAATCATAATGGGCGTTGGGTCAAGCTTCTGTGACTGATTCTCTGAGGTTCAGAGGTGATGATGTTTTGTTTATTGCTGCCCCCTGAACTCCCCCCCCCCTCATTGTTAGCATTCTGAGGGGAGGGAAATGATTTCACAAGACTGCTTTCTCTCTGCTTTCCCTTCTGTATTTGGTTTGCTTATTGGCACATTTTTGCATTCTTGGGAACAAAGACACTCATTGACCTTTCTTATGGCCCCCTCTCTGTAGAAGAAGAAGAAGAGGAGGAGATTGGATTTATACCCCACCCTTCAATACCCAAAGGTGTCTCAGAGCAGCTTACAAACTCCTTTCCCTTTCCCTCCCCACAACAGACACCCTGGGAGGTAGG
>NW_015163112.1:35826-41419 GCF_001447785.1 Gekko japonicus | reverse complement strand
AAATGATTTCACAAGACTGCTTTCTCTCTGCTTTCCCTTCTGTATTTGGTTTGCTTATTGGCACATTTTTGCATTCTTGGGAACAAAGACACTCATTGACCTTTCTTATGGCCCCCTCTCTGTAGAAGATGATGAAGAAGAGATTGGATTTCTACCCCACCCTTCACTACCCAAAGGTGTCTCAGAGCAGCTTACAAACTCCTTTCCCTTCCCCTCCCCACAACAGACACCCTGGGAGGTAGGTGGGGCTGAGAGAGCTCTTGACAGAAACTGCTCTTTTTCAAGAACAGCTCTTATCAGAGCTACGGCTTGCCCAAGGTCATCCAGCCAGGTGCAAGTGGAGGAGCGGGGAATCAAACCCGGTTCTCCCAGATTAGAGTCTGCCCACTTAACCATGACACCAAACTGGCACTTAACCACTACACCAAACTGTACCTGTTGAAGTAAAACAGTGGTCCGGTCAGGATGAAAAGGCATTTATCCGTAATGCTGTCATTGATCTTGGGGCAAATGGGATTGTGAGGGAATAATCTCTCAACTTCCAGCTTGGTCCTAAGAGACCAGGCCCAGAGGAATAGGCAGCTCTGTGGTGACGGGACTACCAGAGATCCGCTGGACCCCTGGAGTCCCTTCCCAAACCTAGAGATGAGTAAAGGGGTAAAATGCTTAGGCCAAAAATGGCTGCTGCGAAGGTTGGAAGGTGGCTGGAAATTGGTTCTGAAGCTGATCAAGAGCCGCATAGTTGTGTGTGTGTGTATGGGGTTGTCATTTCCTCTTGTATCTCTCGTGAATTTGGGATGTGAAACACGTGATTGGGTCTTCATCTGTTGTTGAGTGCGGTATGCTTTCCAGACTTAAGCAAACGATGGAGTTTCCTTGGCTAGCTGAAGGGAAGGGAGATGACCTTCTTGGAGAAAGATACTTCACCCGAGATTTGTAGATTGCTTGAGGGAGGGATGTGTATATGGACCTTGTAAAGAATCACTGTTCTAAGTGATGGAACAAAGATTGAGTCCAGTGGCACCTTGAAGAACAACAAAGTTTAATTCTGTGTATAAGCTTTTGTGTGAATGCACACTTCCTCAGATACATAGAACAAAGTTGGAGTCCACTGGCACCTTTAAGGCCAACAAAGTTTAATTCTGGGTATAAGCTTTTGTGTGCACGCACACGTCTTCTGTAAGAAGATAAGAATCTCCTTGCTGGATCAGTGCTGTCTAGTTCAGCATTCTGCATTTAACATGCCCCCTGGGAAAACTATTAAGGAGGCAAGAAGCACCATTGGCCTTTGACCCCAGCCCCTGCTGTCTAGAATAGTGATATAGCACTGTGGCCATGTGAGCAGGAAAATCCCTCATTCGAATTGTACAGACATGAACCTTTTCCTTCAGTTTTTCCCATTTCTAGTTTTGGATAATAATATTGGTGTGGATCAATGTTCCCCTTAACATGCCCCCTGGGAAAACTATTAAGGAGGCAAGAAGCACCATTGGCCTTTGACCCCAGCCCCTGCTGTCTAGAATAGTGATATAGCACTGTGGCCATGTGAGCAGGAAAATCCCTCATTCGAATCGTACAGACATGAACCTTTTCCTTCAGTTTTTCCCATTTGTAGTTTTGGATAATAATATTGGTGTGGAGCCGTTGGGAAGGATTAATAAGCGAATGGTTCTTGAAGTCTTTGAAACAGGAGAAAGATGCTCTGTCCCTTAAACAAAGTGTGAATGTGTAGAAAGGGGCAGTTGAAGCTTCTCAGGTCATGGAGTGAAATATCGTTTTATTAAGCCTTTGTTAGAAGGGCGGGATGTTTTTCCTCTGGGCGTTTGGCAATCCTACTTTGAATCCTTGAAAAGCTCTCTTAATATTTATAGAACGCTTTTGGTGTTCTCACACATCATCTCCTTGCAGTCCTCATAAGAACATAAGGACATAAGGGATGCCAATGTTGGAACAGGCCAAAGGCCCATCCAGTCCAGCACTCTGTGTCACACAGTGGCCAGAAATGCCAGGTGCCATCAGGAGGTCCACCAGTGGGGCCAGGACATTAGAAGCCCTCCCACTGTTGTCCCCCCCCCCCCAAGCACCAAGAAAACAGAGCATCACTTGCCCCAGAGCCCCTATCTATACCTTGTGGCTAAGAGCCACTGATAGACCTCTGCTCCATATGCTATCTAATTCCCTCTTGAAGCCGTCCTCGCAACAGTTTTATAAGGTAGGCCCATATACCATTATCCCCGTATTGCAGAGTTGGGGGACTGAAGTAGAGAAATTGCCCGAGACGATCTAGTGATCCGTCGGGGACTCCCTTCATCACAGCCTGTTCTCTAGGTCATTTGTACTGTAAAAATGACCCGAATGCTAGGGCCGCAGGCTTCGAAGGTGGATGTGCTCTTTGCCGTTATTAGCTGAGCTCTCCTCCGTCTGTTTTACTTATTTATTTTAATCAAATGGGGAGGGGCTCAGGGGAAGAGGCTCTGCTTTGCAGGCAGAAGGTCCCAGGTCCAGTCCCTGGCATCTCCAGTTAAAGCGTTTGGCAGTTTATAAGGTTTATAAGATTATGCATGGGAAAGAGCAGGTAGAGAAAGAGGTGCTTTTCTCCCTTTCTCACAATACAAGAACTCGTGGGCACTCCATGAAATTGCTGAGCGGTCGGGTTAGAACGGATAAGAGGAAGTGCTTCTTCACCCAAAGAGTGATTAACACATGGCATTCACTGCCACAGGAGGTGGTGGCAGCCACAAGCATGGACGGCTTCAAGAGGGAACTGGATAGGCATATGGAGCAGAGGTCCATCAGTGGCTATTAGCCACAAGGTATAGATAGGGGCTCTGGGGCAAGTGATGCTCTGTTTTCTTGGTGCTGGGGGGGGGGGTCAACAATGGGAGGGCTTCTAATGTCCTGGCCCCCACTGGTGGACCCCTTGATGGCACCTGGTATGTCTGGCCACTGTGTGACACAGAGTGTTGGACTGGATGGGCCTTTGGCCTGATCCAACATTGGCGTCTCTTATGTTCTTATGTTCTTAGTAGGTGATGTGAAAGACCTCTCTGCGTGAGACCCTGGAGAGCGGCTGCCAGTCTGAGTAGACAATACTGACATTGATGGGCCGAGGGTCTGATTCAGTATAAAGCAGCTTCACATGTGTTCGTGTGTATTTTATACCCTCCTTTCACCCAGGTATCTCAGTACCCAGGTGGGTAACAATATAATAAAATGTTATTGATAAAATAATAAACATTGAAGCAACAATGGCTAAATGACATTGTCCCAGTCGTGTCCATCACTCCAACTTGCAGCAATCATGAATGCCATGGTTTAATGATGAGAATCAAGTTAATGAGGCAAGAATATTAAGGACCCCTACTCCCCTGGCCACATTTTATTTGGTTCTCCAGGGTTTGTTTTTGTCCTTAAGCCTGACTTTCCACAAAATTAGAAAAAGAAGAACAACAACTTGCTAACCAGCTTGCTTTTAGCTCAAGGCAGCTTATCATACTGATAAAACAAACGCGGTAAGAATAGAGCAGTTGGGCTGAAGTAAATATGATGGGAATGTGCAGGACCAGCAGTGGTTATCGTTCCAAAAAATCAGCAGCCAAAGGTGGTCCAAAGCAAAAATAACTTGCATGCTCACTGCACAAAGAGCAGCCTTGCTAGTCCTCCGGGTGGTCATCCTGAAGCCTTGGGGCAACTACAGTTAAGGCCCCGCTTTTAGTAACTGCACGTACAGCAGGTTCCGTCTGCTACAGTCCAGCGGTGTGTCCAGAGAGCAAAGTGGTCTTTGACGTAGGTAACTCGCAGGTTATTTAGATCCCAGGCCAGAAAATCGGAAATTATTGGTGGATCACATTTTGGTTGGCGGGATCGCAAGCGACAACCCTTTCTCTTCTGCCAAGCAGCCTGACTCCCAGCAAGCAAGCTGCCGGCTGGCAAACGTATACAATTAAACACTCGGAAGTGCATGTGTGGTTTTGATTGCATGATTAAGAATTAATTTGTTCATTTGCCTGGGGAAACAGGGTGCCTGCTGTATCTGTAACCACAAAGAGTTTTCTGTGCCTCCAAATGGCTCAGAAGGAGACTCAAAGAATGCTCCCGACTGCTCTCTGCCAACTGAATCAAGCACCCCACTCCCCTTCTAGAGCAGGAGAAAGAACCCCAAAGTCCTGGTTTCCCTTTCACCCTGCACTGAAAAAACTCTAGCTCCTGTATCCCTAATGTGACAGCCAAAAGTCCCAGGGTGGTGGCAGGTTTATCTGGGACAGAGCAAAGCATCACGTGTGGGATTCCTGCCTGTCACCGTTAATGTTAAACCCTTACAAGAAGCTACTAAAAGACAAAGGGCGCTTGCATCTGGCCATCCTGGAAGAAGAGTTGGTTTTATACCCCGCCCTTCACTACCTGAAAGAGTCTTGGAGCGGCTTATAGTCTCCGTCCAGTCCCCTCCCCACAACAGACACCCTATGAGGTAGGTGGGGCCGAGATAGCTCTTTCGAGGACTGCTCTTGAGAGAACAGCTCTGAGAGAACTTGTGACTGACCCAAGGTCACCCAGCTGGCTGCATGTGGGGGAGTGGGGAATCAAGCCTGGTTCTCCCAGATTAGAGTCCACAGCCTTCAGCCAAACTGGCTCTCCAAGGGGCAGCGACTCAGTTCTTGCTCTCCGGACTGGGATGGAACCCAGGAGTCCGAGCTCCCTAATCCCTGCGCCGAGAGCTCCCGTTTTGATGTAAAACAAGAAAAACAAAAGCGTGTCCCTTTCGTGAGTCGCACTGCTCATTTCTTCAGATCCCATCTCTGAAGCAGCTGGGCCGAGCTAGCCAGCTGAGTCCCACCCACCTGCCACATATCCCGTTAGTCTTTCAGGTGCTCCTGGACTTGCTCTTCTCTACCGCTACAGACAGAGGAAGGAGCTGCGGTGGCTCAAGTGGTTGAGATGCTGAACTGCAGGCTGTGGAAGGTCGGTCGTTCAACAGTTGGAGACCCGGGTGCCGCATTACGGAGTGAGCTCCCGTCTCTAGTTCCAACCTAGCAGTTCGAAAGCAAGAAATTGCAAGTAGAAAAATAGGGACCACTTCGGTGGGAAGGTAACAGCATTCCATGCGTCTTGGTGTTTAGTCACGCCGCCGGCCACATGACCACGGAAACGTCTTCGGACAGCGCTGGCTCCTCGGCTTTGAAACGGAGATGAGCACCGCAACCCTAGAGTCGGATTCGACTGGCTCTCGAGCAAGGGAGACCTTTACAGACAGACGAACGGCTGCCCATCTTGATGCAGAGAATGGCTCCCTCCCTTCCCTTCTCCAGTTTCGACCTCTCCCCGAATTCTGCTTCTGCCAAGAACTCCGGAGTCCTGCGCCCCCGGCTCTTTGGCTCGCCTCCCTTGCGCCGGCCCCGTCTCTCCCGTCGAGGTTAAATGGTTAAGCACCATAGAGAAGCAGGCCCCGTCTGTCTCCCTCGCCTTTCCCTTCCCAGCCCAGCGGCGACGGCAGCAGCGGAAGAGGGGGAACTTGGCAGGGGAGGGAACTTCCTCCGCCTCCCTCCTTCCCAGTCACCCTGAGCCCCGGTGGCTGGCCACTCGCAGGGGCGGAGGG
>NW_015163112.1:0-35762 GCF_001447785.1 Gekko japonicus | reverse complement strand
GGGTTGGTTGGAAGGGGGCATCGCGGAGGTGGCCGAGCACGGGTGCGTTTTCCTCCCCACGCTGTGTGGGTCTCGCCCCTCGGGCGATGGAGGCACCTTTCCAGCTGAGGCGAAGGGCCTGATTCTGAATGTGGGAGGAGAAGGTCACGTTGATCTCAGGGCCGGCCCCAGCTTATTTTGCACCCTAGGCGAGGATCCCTTCTGGCGCCCCCCATGCGCCCACCAATTTTAAAAGATAAATGCATTTTAGGAAGAATGTAAAACACAAATAATCAAGAAACTCCCAGAATACTGGGCAGCTTGGCACCCCTAAGGGCCAGCCCGCTCTAGGCGTTCGCCTAGTGAGTGAGTGAGCTTGCCCTGATCTTAACGCATGAGGATGGCCGGGGCTGGAGGTGGGGACGATCGTGTGCCTCTTCCGAAGCGGTTGCGGGAGGAGGATCCGTGCGACGCGGACCGAACCCCCTCGCTGAAAAGGTTTGCCCGTTAGGTAGGTGCTTGGCTGGGCGTCAGGTGCATCCTCTCCCCGTAGAATCCTTCAGTGGTCCTTGTCCATTTCCTCTGCTTCCTACCAACAAGATTTGTTAAGAAGTTGCATTCTTAACCATCAGCCACATTAAATGCAGAATGCAACGGAAAGGGGTTCTCTTGGGTTCTATGGAAGCGTTGTGGAGATGGAGGAAGCCGATTACTTAGTCTTCATTCCCCAACCCAAACAAAACCTGAATGAACGTAATTGCATTTTGCTTTGACTTCACCCTTGCGTTTTGACTTCGTCTGTTTATATGTTCTTTGCTTGTGATCAACAACAATGCACTTGTGTTGTTTATCCAGCTGTTTAGTATATCTCTCCCCCCCCTTCCTCTAGGAGCTCAGGGTAGCATACATGACTCTCCTCTAATCCATTTTATCCTCGCAACAACCCTGCAAGGTAGGATAAGCTGAGAGAGAATGAGTTATGTGGCAAACAGGGATTTGAACCTGAGTCTCCATGGGCCTAGCCCAGCACTCCAGCCGCTGCATTGTACAGGTGCTATGCTGAGCTGTCAGTGTGAAGGCCTCTGGTATTCAGGGGCCATTTCCTGCAGGAGCGCACAGGAGCGGAGCTCGGGCAGTAAAGAGCCCAGGGGGCGGGCACATGCAACAAGCCCCACCCCCTGCTCCCAGCAGCCCTCAGTCAGAGCAAGAAGCAGCCAGGTAAGTTGCAGAGCTCCCCCTGGCCCCCCGGTCCAAAACAGTCCAGTGGCACCTTTAAGACCAAGTTTATAAGCTCTCCCGCCTCTGTGAGGACAGATCTGCACGTTCCCCCCCCCAAATAGCTAGCAATCCAAAACAGTCCAGTGGAACCTGAGCGGTGGGTGTTGCCTTCTGACACACTTCCGGTGATGTCAGGGGGTGTGGCATATGCAAATGAGTTATGAGCCAGTTTGGTGTAGTGGTTAAGTGCGTGGACTCTAACCTGGGAGAGCCGGGTTTGATTCCCCACTCCTCCACTTGCACCTGGCTGGATGACTTTGGTCAAACCATAGTTCTGACAAGAGCTGTCCTTGAAAAAGAGCAGTTTCTGTCAGAGCTCTCTCCGCCCCACCTACCTCACAGGGTGTCTGTTGTGTGGAGGGGAAGGGAAAGGAGTTTGTAAGCTGCTCTGAGACACCTTTGGGTTGTGAAAGGTGGGGTATAAATCCAATCTCTTCTTCTTCTTCTAAGCTCCTGCACCTCTTTTTCTACAAAATGACCCCTGCTGGTATTTCTAAGCCCTCTGGAGCCTGCCCACTTCCGCCAGATCATTTTGATTAATTTTTGTGGCAGGGCGGACTGTGAAGGTAGCCTCAACCCACTGGAATGTGTCTCCTCCGAGAGCAGGATTATTGCTCTTGTTTGCAAAGTCTCTGTGTGTATGCCTCTTTCAGATACCTGGGAACCAGAGAGGACTTTGTGTCCGTACTTGAATCTTTCGGGTAGGTGGCACTTGATAGAGATCAGCTGGAAAGGTTCAGTTGAGCTACTGCCTCTAGGTAAAGTCAGAAGCAGGACCGGCCCTTTCAGTGCATATCTTTGCTATGATTCTGCAAGGTGGTTGGATCACAGTGCCATTTAACGTTTCGTAATTTGAATGAGAGTACTGAACAGCATCTGGAGGAATGTAAACAATCCATTAGGGACAACTGTGAGGGTATTCAGGGAGGACCCTTGGGACTGGCTAACTAATTGGCTGCCAGATTCTGCTTGGCTTAAAAATATTCTTCAGTTGGGGGTATTATTGTTGCTTATAGGTGTTGTTTGTTGCTGCTGCATGCAGTGCTTACCAATTATGTTGATATGGTTGAAGGAAGGGTGTATGGTGAAACCAAAAGAAAACATATATATGATGGTTCAGGAGCAGTGTTCCCTCTAAGCTGAGTTAGTGTGAGCTAGCTCACGGTTGTTTAGCCTCCGGTTTACACATTTTTGCCTTAGCTCAGGAAGGGGGGCCCCAGAGCAAACGAATTGATGCAGGAGCCAAATCGCTCGCTCACGGCTTTCATGCCAGTAGCAAAGTAGAATTTTTGCTCACAAGACTCCACATCTTAGAAGGAGCATTGTCCAGGAGTCATCCCAACAATTCTGTGCTGCTAAGGTTTCAGTTGGTTTCTCGTATGTTTTCTCTTTGCACAGAATCTCTGCTTGTCGGGGCTGTAAGCGGCGCATGCAGGAGGTAAGGGTTCAGTCCCTGGCGTCTCCAGCTAGATAGACTTTGATAGACCGACGGCATTCGGTATAAGGCAGCTTCATAGGCATTCGTGTGTATCTGGTCTTAAGCATGACAGTGCAGGGAAATGGGCGCCGTGCTCCGTTCCTTTGCCACAGAAATGCCAAGGTGCCATCTGGAGCCTGGCACGCTCCCCTGCCTGGTGCTCCACACCTCTCCTCTTGACTCTGCTTGGCCTGGGGCGAAGCCGGTTTGGGAGTCTGAGTCAACAGTGCAAAAACCGGCCTCGAGGCAGGTGGGGGTGGCGAGAGTGTTCCTTGGCTGCAGCCGGCAATTAGCTTTGAAGTTTAAAAAAAAAAACCAAAGGGGGAGGAGAGAGGGAAGACGGCAGAGACGGAAAAGGAGGCTGATGCATGTGCGAACCGTTTAGTCGAGGCTGGAGAAACGGCGGCGTCTTAACACAGACGCCCTGACCTGGGTGGCTCAGGCTAGCCCGGTCTCAGTAGATCTCAGAAGCTAAGCAGGGTCGGCCCTGGTTAGTGCTTGGATGGGAGACCACCGGGGAAGTCCGGGGCTGCTACGCGGAGAGAGGCCGTGATGGCAAGCCGCCTCTGAATGTCTCTTGCCTTGAAAACATGACAGGGTTGCCATGCATGAATCGGCTGCAACCTGATTGGCGCTTCCCACCACCAATAACGAAGCAGGGAAAAGGATGGGAAAGAGAAGTAAACTCCGGCTGCTGTGGGGTTGAGGAGCTGGTGGCGGTTCTCATGGGAATCGAGAGTCTTAAGCCAGGCCAGCCCTCCTACCAGGGGAGGTGTAAAGGTAAAGGTAAAGGCTCCCTTGCTCGAAAGCCAGTCGAATCTGACTCTAGGGCTGCGGTGCTCATCTCCGTTTCCAAGCCGAAGAGCCAGCGCTGTCCGAAGACGTTTCCGTGGTCCTGTGGCCGGCATGACTAAACACCAAGGTGCACGGAACGCTGTTACCTTCCCACTGAAGCAGTACCTATTTATCTCCTTGCAATTTCTTGCTTTTGAACTGCTAGGTTGGCAGGAGCTGGAACTAGAGATGGGAGCTCACTCCGTCATGCGGCACCCGGGTCTCGAACTGCTGAACTACTGACCTTCCACAGCCTGCAGTTCAGCGTCTTAACCACTTGAGCCACCGCAGCTCCTAAGGGAGGTGTATGTTTGTCCCAAACCCCGACCTATAGAGGGCGCTGTGTCGTCCATAACACCAGCCACTTGCTTCAGTTTTCGTCTACAGCTGGTCTTGCTGGAGAGCCGCTTTGGAAGTGTAGGAGGGGGGCCCGGGCTGTCCCCCCTCCCGCAAGAGGTCTCCCGAGAAGTCCCATGGCTGTGAAGTCCTCTGATGGTCCCAATTTGTCTCGAGGGTGAGCAGTTGCAGCGTCAGGCATCAACTCTCACGGGGCCGGAATTCCGTATGTGACTTTCGAGCTGCTGTCCTTGAATGAGATGAACAACTGGAAGCGGCAGTCCAGGGAGGCACCCCGGCCCTGGTGGGTGGCCCGCGCGGAGCCTACGCGTCCTCTTGTGCCCCCTGTTGCAGGAGTGGAGCAGGCGGGCCCTAGGCTTCCTTCCCACTCCCACCTCCCTATGGGGGTGTTGGGCTAGGAGAGGGGCGCAGGGAAGGGGGAGTGCAGGCGGGCTGCTATTGGCTTCTCCCCCGCAGCACGGGGGGCGGGGCGGGTGAGGGCAGCAGGCACCCTCCCTGCCTGGGCTGCAAAAACCCCTTGGGCCAGCTCTGGTGAAGGTTCTGGTGTGTATCCAGATGCCTGGTCACCCCCTTCTGGCTTTCAACGGCTGGCTCCATCAGAAACAGGAAATTAGTGGTGGCTTTGCCGTGTCTCTTCTACTTCCAGGTACTTGTTTCAGTCTCCTCCATGCGGCCCCAGGTGCGAAATAATAATGGTCCAGCTCCTCCTCATCATCATCATCAGTGTTCCCTCTAGGCGGAGTCAGTGTGAGCTAGCTCACAGGTTTTTTTAGCCTCCAGCTCACACATTTTTGTCTTGGCTCAGGAAGGATGGCTCCAGAGCAAACCAATGTGACTTTGGTCAAGCCATAGTTTTGTCAGAGCTGTTCCTGAAAGAGCTCTCTCAGCCCCACCTACCTCACAGGGTGTCTGTTGTGGGGAGGGGGAGGGAAAGGAGTTTGTAAGCTGCTCTGAGACTCCGAGTGAAGGGCAGGGTATAAATCCCATCTCTTCTTCTCTTCTCTGTGGCTTTAACAGATGTCTTGCATATTTGCATGACATTTTACCTTTAGATGATGCTCAGTAACTCAAATGACATGAGTGTAAATGCCACTTTAAGGGGAAAAATTGGTTTGAAATCCTGTTGCCATATGGGAGTAGGTCATGCTATGGTTCGATCCCATGTCAACACTGACCTTCTCAGTCTTGGGCATTTCTGACAATACAAGAAGCATAGTGTGGGCATGTGATAGGAGTTTTCTGTCGTTATGAGTGCTGTGTGATGAAGGCTGTATTCCTTACTGTGTAGTCAAGGTGAACTTCCATTACAGGTTTTTCTATGGGCTATCATCATAGTTATTATCATATGGCATAGTGTGTAGTATAGCTAGGAGATCCTAGGATTGTCTGGCAGTCTAAAGTTCTAGCTCTTTTAGCAGTATTCACCACTAGGTGGCGGGATAGACTTTATTTTTTTGGCTGAGAGAGCCCTAAAAGAATTGTGACTGGCCCAATGTCACCCAGCTGGCTGCATGTGGAGGAGTGCGGAATCGAATCTGGTTCTCCCATATTAGAGTCCATTGCTCTTAGCCACTACACCACACTGGCTCTCTGGTACGGCACAAAAGGATCAAGATGTTGGAGGCTGGCTCTGCATTTGCATGTACCATTATGGCAGAGAGGGGAAGCAGCAGCTAGCAGCTGCTCAAGTGGACTGTGCCACTACTTCCAAGTAAAGAGGTGGTGGATATAAGGAGTCTCCATCTCGATAAAGCTGGATGCTCCTTCTTTCCTCTGAACGTGGATGTTTAGAGGACAGCCAGTGGCAGACAGATAGGACTTTCACCATAGAGACGTGGGAGTACAGAGCGACTGCTTCGATCCAACAGGGCAGCTTTCAGACAGGAACAGGAAGTGGAGTGCGTTTCGCTCTATGGCCCAGTTCTTGCTTGCTGGGCTGCCGCTACTGAGTGTAGCAGAAAAGAGCAAGAGTCCAGTAGCGGCTTAAAAACCAACAAAATTTGTGGCAGGGCAGGAGCTTTTGTGAGTCGCTGCTCACTTCTTCACATACTCACGAAAGCTCCTCCTACCACAAATTTTGTTAGCCTTTAAGGTGTTACTGGACCCTTGACTCTTTTCTGCTGCTACAGACAGACTAACACGGCTGCCCATCTTGATCTACCTGCTGAGTGTGTCCCTTAATGTTTGTTGCCTGGCCCTGAAATGGCTGGTCATGGCCAAAGCAGAGCTGGCGTGGCCGATGTGCGGGGATTCTCTTTGGCCCAACAGTCAGATCTTCCCTCCTTTCGGAAACGTGTCACGGTGCTCCTTACCGAAGTTTCTCAAAAAGCTCGACTAGGATTGGATTTCTCCTTAGAGAGGGTGGGCACACAAAATCCCCGTAGGGGAGGTGTTAGCCGGTGAATGGAATGTCCAGCTCGTAAGCTCGGAAGCCTGGAAAAAAGACCTCTTCAGCATTAAGAAGGCTGTGATGGGCCATTCCGGCCAGGCGGTGGCAGTGCGGCGCAACGACTGAAAGCAGTCCTGGAAGAACTGCCAAGCCGAAGTGAAGCCGTCCGGAACACATCTGAAGCCTACAGCTGAACAAAATCCCTGTCAGCTGCAAACGCGTGCGATTTAAAGAATTACATGTTGTCCTCCCTTACCCCTATGAATCATTGTTAGTCCCTTGTGAAACTTGTGTAATTGTAAATCGCTCAGAGCCAGCAGCTCTGCAGGATTGAGTGATCAATAAATCGAAAGGTATTATTATTATTATTTCACCACCTGAGAGTAAGAATGTTTCTTCTTTTCAGATGACGTGGACCCTAAAAACGGAGCCTTGATGCCTTCCGTTGCGTCCTGGGACACCAGAAAGCCTGAACGGAGAAGTTATGCAGCAGGACTCAGAAGCCGATGCTCTCCTGGGTATGTCTAGGGATCTTTGCCTACTGTTCGCTCAACAAAGCAGTGGCTCAGAGTTGGGGGAACTGGTGGCTGTTGGCAGAATTCAGTTGGGGAGGGAGGAGTGGAAATGTGAAGGCAGAGCTCAGAGACTGGTGAAGTCTGAAAAGCGGTGGGGGAGACCTTAACTGGGTGAGGTGTGTGATGGATACACAACTAGCGAATTAGTTTTATTTTTGCTGCCCGACATGGAGAGGGTTTACATCCATTCCCTAAATTGCTGCCAAGAGGAGGGTAAGAAATCTTCTGTTGCTAAGAATTCCAATATAGGATCCCATTTTTCCATTACAGGTTTTTCTATGGGCTATCATCATAGTTATTATCATATGGCATAGTGTGTAGTATAGCTAGGAGATCCTAGGATTGTCTGGCAGTCTAAAGTTCTAGCTCTTTTAGCAGTATTCACCACTAGGTGGCGGGATAGACTTTATTTTTTTGGCTGAGAGAGCCCTAAAAGAATTGTGACTGGCCCAATGTCACCCCGCTGGCTGGATGTGGAGGAGTGCGGAATCGAACCTGGTTCTCCCATATTAGAGTCCATTGCTCTTAGCCACTACACCACACTGGCTCTCTGGTACGGCACAAAAGGATCAAGATGTTGGAGGCTGGCTCTGCATTTGCATGTACCATTATGGCAGAGAGGGGAAGCAGCAGCTAGCAGCTGCTCAAGTGGACTGTGCCACTACTTCCAAGTAAAGAGGTGGTGGATATAAGGAGTCTCCATCTCGATAAAGCTGGATGCTCCTTCTTTCCTCTGAACGTGGATGTTTAGAGGACAGCCAGTGGCAGACAGATAGGACTTTCACCATAGAGACGTGGGAGTACAGAGCGACTGCTTCGATCCAACAGGGCAGCTTTCAGACAGGAACAGGAAGTGGAGTGCGTTTCGCTCTATGGCCCAGTTCTTGCTTGCTGGGCTGCCGCTACTGAGTGTAGCAGAAAAGAGCAAGAGTCCAGTAGCGGCTTAAAAACCAACAAAATTTGTGGCAGGGCAGGAGCTTTTGTGAGTCGCTGCTCACTTCTTCACATACTCACGAAAGCTCCTACCCTACCACAAATGTTGTTAGTCTTTAAGGTGTTACTGGAACCTTGACTCTTTTCTGCTGCTACAGACAGACTAACACGGCTGCCCATCTTGATCCACCTGCTGAGTGTGTCCCTTTATGTTTGTTGCGTTGCCCTGAAATGGCTGGTCATGGCCAAAGCAGAGCTGGCATGGTTGATGTGCGGGGATTCTCTTTGACCCAACAGTCAGATCTTCCCTCCTTTCGGAAACGTGTCACAGTGCTCCTTACCGATGTTTCTCAAAAAGCTCGACTAGGAGTGGAGGGATGATTTCTCCTTAGAGAGGGTGGGCATACTAAACCCCCGTAGGGGAGGTGTTAGCCGGCGAATGGAATGTCCAGCTCGTAAGCCTGGAAAAAAGACCTCTTCGGCATTAAGAAGCCTGTGATGGGCCATTCCAGCCAGGCGGTGGCAGTGCGGCGCAACGACTCAAAGCAGTCCTGGAAGAACCAACGTCATCAAGCCAAGCCGGAGTGAATGCCATCCGGAACACGTCCGAAGCCTACAGCTGAACAAAATCCCCGTCGGCTGCAAACGTGTGCGATTTAAAGAATTACATGTTATCCTCCCTTACCCCTATGAATCATTGTTAGTCCCTTGTGAAACTTGTGTAACTGTAAATCACTCAGAGCCAGCAGCTCTGCAGGATTGAGCGATCAATAAATAGAAAGGTATTATTATTATTATTATTTCACCACCTGAGAGTAAGAGTGTTTCTTGTTTTCAGATGACGTTGACCCTAAAACGGAGCCTTGATGCCTTCCGTTGCGTCCTGGGACACCAGAAAGCCTGAACGGAGAAGTTATGCAGGAGGACTCAGAAGCCGATGCTCCCCTGGGTATGTCTAGGGATCTTTGCCTACTGTTCGCTCAAATCAAAGCACTGGCTCAGAGTTGGGGGAACTGGTGGCAGAATTCAGTTGGGGAGGGAGGAGTAGAAACGTGAAGGCAGAGCTCAGAGACTGGTGAAGTCTGAAAAGCGGTGGGGGAGACCTTAACTGGGTGAGGTGTGTGACAGATACATTCGTATGGGCAAAGGTTGCCTCCGGGAACTAGGGTTTGGATCCAGCCCCATGTTTCCACTTGTGCTTAGATCTCTTGCACAATCAGAAATGCAAGACAAAGACCTTGGTAGCTGCGTGTGCTTCGCGTATCCCCCACTTGCATTTCTGTTTGCGCAAGATTTTGTGCACCTAATTTTGGGGCACTGTAGCATATAGTTCAGCAGTTCGAGACCTGAGTGTGACACATGACGGAGTGAGCTCCCGTCTCTAGTTCCAGCTCCTGCCAACCTAGCAGTTCGAAAGCAAGAAATTGCAAGTAGATAAATAGGTACCACTTTGGTGGGAAGGTAACAGCGTTCCGTGCGCCTTGGTGTTTAGTCATGCTGGCCACATGACCACGGAAACGTCTTCAGACAGCACTGGCTCTTCGGCTTTGAAACGGAAGGTCACATCAGCAGGTGCAAGTGGAGGAGTGGGGAATCAAACCCGGTTCTCCCAGATTAGAGTCCGCGCACTTAACCACTACACCTAACTGGCTCTCTGGCATCCCAGAGATACATGACACTGATGGCCCCAGACCGCTGATAGGAGCCCCAGGGACCTGCATGCAGGTGGGGAAGCGTGGGGGGGATCTCCTTGGGGAAGAAGGACAGAAGATCAGCAGTTCCCTCTTTCTCGCTCGCATTCATACCCAACACCTATTAATCCCGCTAGATTTGAGACGACTGTCAGATGGGCATCTGGGGACAGCTGCAGTCATGATGCACTGAGGACAGTCTTTGGCATGGAACAAGGAGAAGGCGAAAGTGCCCCGTAGCTTGTCAGCCAGTCTGGATCTGGGTGAACAGCCGGTTTCTAGTCCTCTTGAGGTCATGTCGGGATCACAGGTAGCTTCTCATGGCAGGGCTGTAGCTCAGGGGTTATGCTTTGCATGCTAAAGGTTCTTCGGTTCAGTCCCTGGTAAGACTATTTAGAAGAAGAAGAAGAAGAGATTGGATTTATACCCCGCCCTTCACTACCCAAAGGTGTCTCAGAGCGGCTTACAAACTCCCTTCCCTTCCCCTCCCCACAACAGACACCCTGTGAGGTGGGTGGGGCTGAGAGAGCTCTTGACAGAAATGGCTCTTTTTCAAGGACAGCTCTTATCAGAACTACGGCTTGCCCAAGGTCATCCAGCCAGGTGCAAGTGGAGTTGGGAATCAAACCCGGTTCTCCCATATTATAAGAGGAGGAGAAGAAGAAGAGATTGGATTTATACCCTGCCCTTCACTACCCAAAGGAGTCTCAGAGCGGCTTACAAACTCCTTTCCCTTCCCCTCCCCACAACAGACACCCTGTGAGGTGGGTGGGGCTGAGAGAACTCTGACAGAAACTGCTCTTTTTCAAGGACAGCTGTGCCAGAGCTTGCGACTGACCCAAGGTCACATCAACAGGTGCAAGTGGAGGAGTGGGGAATCAAACCCGGTTCTCCCAGATTAGAGTCTGCACACTTAACCACTACACCAAACTGGCTCTATTTAAAAAGATCCTGTCTAGCAGATCCTGGGGAAAACTGTTCTTCCTGGCAGTCTGATGCCAATTTCAGTGGGCACTGCCGAGGTAGATGGAACCAAGGTTTCACTTGTTATATAGCAACCTTGTGTAGTTCTGTTCCTTAGCTCTGAAAAGGTCACTTCTTTACGACTGCCTCTGATTATTTCCTGCTCTTTCTTCTCCACGCAGGTGATGGAATGGAGGGCGAGCCCTTGGAAGAAGAGGTGGGGGCGTTATGTCCTGAGACCCACAGCCGCATTGACGAGGAGGACCCGGCGACACCCCCACCCCCAGCGGCACCTCCGCCTCGTGGAAAGGGCGACCGCCCTTACGCCTGCGGTGAATGCGGCAAGGCGTTCAGCCAGTGGTCCAAGCTGGTGCGCCATCAGCGTATCCACACCGGCGAGCGCCCGAACACGTGCACCGACTGCGGCAAGTCCTTCACGCAGAGCTCCCACCTGGTCCAGCACCGGCGGACGCACACGGGCGAGAAACCCTACGTCTGCGGCGACTGCGGCAAGGCCTTCTCGTGGAGCTCGAACCTGGCCCAGCACCAGCGGACCCACACGGGCGAGAAGCCGTACGTCTGCCGGGAGTGCGGCAAGGCCTTCTCCCAGAGCACCAACCTCATCAAACACCAGCGCAGCCACACAGGCGAGAAACCCTACCGCTGCCCGGAGTGCCCCAAAAGCTTCTACCGGTCCTCGGACCTCATCCAACACCAGATCACGCACACTGGCGAGCGTCCCTTCAAATGTGACGAGTGCGGGAAGGGGTTCACCCAGAGTGCCAACCTGGTCAAGCACCGCAAGATCCACGCCGGGGAGAAGCCCTTCCGCTGCAACGACTGCGGCAAGACCTTCATCCAGAGCTCGGAGCTGATCCAGCACCAGCGCACGCACTCGGGGGAGAAACCCTATCAGTGCCAAGAATGTGGCAAACGCTTCGGACACGGCGCCACCTTGGTCAAACACCAGCGGCTTCACATGGGGGTCGAGCCCTACCGGTGCGCCGATTGCGGCAAGACCTTTGGGCTCAGCTCGGCACTGGAGCGCCACCGGCGGTGCCACAGCGAGAGCCGCCCTTACGCCTGCGGCGAATGCGGCCAGAGCTTCTCCTTGGCCTCCAACCTGACCCTGCACTCCCGGATCCACCGAGGCGAGAAGCCCTACCGCTGTGCCGATTGCGGCAAGTGCTTCGGCATGAGCTCCACCCTCATCCGCCACCAGCGCATCCACACGGGCGAGAAGCCCTATGCCTGCCCCGACTGCGGGAAGGCCTTTGTCCGTAGCTCACACCTCACTCAGCACCGGAGGACGCACACGGGGGAGCGGCCCTACCACTGCGAGGAGTGTGGCCGGCGCTTCTCCCAGAGTTCCAACCTCATCACCCACCAGCGCATCCACATGGAGGAGCGCCCCCATGTCTGCCATGGTTGCGGGCGGCGCTTTGCGCAGGAGGACGAGCTGCAGCGCCACCAGCAGGAGGAGAGTGGGAAATGCGGAAGCAAAGAAGAGGCCAAGGAGCCGCAAGATCACATCGGTGGGAGGGACTGTGAGGACAGCGACGTGCCAGGACTGCACAAAGAGAGTAGCGTGACGTGTCTGGTGTGCGGGCTGGACTGTGACGATGCTGTCACACTGGCGCAGCATCAGAAGAGCCATGCCACCCATCTTTGTGATGTATGTGGGCAGCGCTTCCAAAACAGCGTGATGCTTGCGCGGCACAGAGGGAGCCACACCTCTTATATATGTACTGAATGTGGGAAGGGTTTTGAGGCTGCCGGCGCCTTGGCCTGCCACAGGGAAAGTCACGCATCGTGGATATGCGGCGTTTGCGGGCAGAACTGTGAGGACAGCTTGGCGCTGGAGCAGCACGAGGAGACTCATTCCTTGCACATCTGTGGCGCCTGCGGGGAGAGTTTTGTGCACAGGGAAGCACTTTCGCTGCACGAGGAGGAGGGGACGTGCGAGGAGCACGCGGAGCTCCTGCTGGGCCGAGAATCCCCCAAGGCGCTCGTGTGTCTGGATGGTGAGGGGGATTCTGGAGGCGAGGATGTTCTTGCACAATGCGTGGGATCTGGGGGAGGCTGCAGGGAGGGTCGCTCAGGTCTGGCGGACGAGGAGCCGAGTCCCACAAGACTTCACGCTTGCTCCGAGTGCAGACAGGCCTTCTCCGACGGCACAGCCCTTGCCCGCCACCAGATTGCCCACGTGCAGGAGAAACTGTACCAGCGGCCAGAGCTTGGGGGCGCCCTAGCCCTCGCCAGGCACCAGAGGGAACACATACGCGGGAAACGGCACCGGTGCGTGAAGCGGGGCCAAGCCTCTTTGGATGCCACAGTCCTCATGCTCCACCAGAAAAGCCACACAGAGGACAAAGTGCATGGGTGTCTTGAATCCAAAGAACCGTCCAGCTCTGACTCAGATCGTGACGTGCGCCAGAGCATCTGTGGAGAAAGGTCTCCTGGGACTGCACCCCTTGGAGAGGAGCCTTCCAGAGAACAGTCGCACACTGGCTCACAACTGAGCCACCCAATGGAGGATGAGCCATTCAGGGAACCTTCGGGACTTGTTAAGCACCAGAGAACCTGCTCCAGCGACAAAGTTCCCAGCATCCCCACGGAAGAGACGTCGTCCCCTTGTGGGCTTTGCTTCCCAGAGAGCTCAGCTTCGGCTTCCTGTAAGAAAATCCGCCTTGAAGAAAAGCTTGGCTTGGGTTGCCAGGGTGACGGGTTGCTCGTAGAGAGCTCAGCGGTTGCTCCGCCCCAGAGAAGAACCTGTACCACAGACAAGCCTGCTCCGGTTTCCACCGAAATGGCTGCCCTCATCCGGCTCCCGAGCACCAAGCCGTACAAGTGTCACGACTGCAAGCAAAGCTTTGTGGACGCCACTGGGTTGTCCCGCCACCAGATTGGCCACATGAAGGACAAGCTGCTGAAGTGTCCAGAGTGTGCCGTGAGCTTCCCTGACAGGCTTGCTTTGATCCGGCACCAGATGGAACACACTGCAGAGAAACTCAAGGGGGTGCGAAAGCAGACGAAAAACCACCGTGGTAAGGAGAGAGGCCGCGGGAGCCCTCTGGAATTTGGGGAGAGCTTCACAGAGATCTCGGCCATCCTTTTGCAGAGGGGGACCCCCGTCTCCGAAAGGGGTGCATCCCAACGGCTGAAGGACCACGGAGCGGACAGAAAACAAAACTCAGGCGATGTTTCGGAGTTGACAGAGCCTCCCTACTTTCACCTTGACTTGGGGAAAGCTTCTGGTGCTGGCAATGCGCTGGCCCACCGCCACGCGCAACAGGATAGGGGCAGATACATAGCGCATCCTGAAGCTGGGAAAATATCCAGGAACAGTTCAATGTTGCTGCGGCACCTCCAGAACCACACAGCAGAGAAACCTTGATCTGTGTCAGAACTGTGAGACGTGTCGGTTCTCAAGAGACGAAGGGGCGGACGCAAGAGAGTCCCTCTTCCCCGGAATGCTGAGAGCATGTTCAGGTGGGGGGGCGGGCAGGAGGACGTCACTGCGGGCCGTGGGGTGGCCCAAGGGTTGAGACGTGCCCCAGACGGAGAAGAAGGTATTACTGACATTATTATTATTAGGATGGGGTGTGCACTTGGACAGAGTTAGGACGTGTGTGTGAAGTCGTAGAAAATAATGCAGGGCGAGAGGCCGTTACAATTTTTTTTTTTTTTTAAACCAGCAAAATATGGAGTGAGTCCACCCATCTCAGAATGCACTTTTTGTTTTGCTTCTCATTTCCTGGGTTTCGCGTGACACGTACACAGAAACACACTGTGTGTCCCCCCCACCCCCAGCTCCCCAAACCTTTAGGGTGGGATGATCAAGAACTGAAGGCCAGTGTGGGGGTGCTGTCCAGAATGTGGGTCACGGTCAGGGGGGAGCAACTGCTTTGGGAGGAGTGTGCGTGCAGGTGACAGTGCCGGAAACAAGGGGGGGCAGGGGGCCCAGTCTTCCAAACTCTCTCTTCCCTCTCCCCTCCCACTGGATCCCCGGTGTGTTTTCTCGAAAAGCTGCTGCACTGTGTATGTACTTGTGGGAAGGTCTGAGCAGGGAGTTATTTCTCTGGATTAAGGGAATTCCCCTTTTCCCTCACAAAATGGCGGTCTTCTGCCACTCTGGTCACAAAACTTCATCTGAATCTCTCACTGCTCACCAAATGACATCGGTTGACCACACTAGGAAAATACTGATGGTAGCTTTCATGTTCTGAACTTCAGCTTTCCCTGTCTCTTTCTTTCCCTTGGCATGGCTCTGGAGAGACTTTCATCCCAGGGGGGAACAGGAGTGAGTCCCAAACATGTTGTGCCTTCCACCTTCTTGAAGTAAAGTCTAAGGCTGGGGTCCCTAGTGTTTTTGAGCCTGAGGGCACCTTTGGAATTCCGACACAGGGCTGTGGGCACAATCACAAAATGGCCGACACGGGACGTGGGGCTACACGAACTAGGGTTGCCAAGTCCTTACCTTATGAAGAGCGGGGGAGTCCGGCGCTGGTCTGGGAGTCCATGTGTGTGCGCAATTACATCACCCGGAAGTGACGCAATCACGTCGGGCACGTTGGGGGCGGGGCCACAATCATCTTAGGGAAAAACATAGAGTTTTCCCTCGGATTATTGTGGCCCCGCCCCCAACGTGCCCGATGTGATCACATCACCTCTGGGTGACGTGCTGACGCCGGGCATGTTCCGTGCTTTGGGGGTTGGGTTCCCCCGGAGCCCAATCCGCCAGTGGCGGGTAATGGGCCTCTCCCCCCGGGAGGGACTTGGCAAGCCTAACACGAACGCTCAGAGAAAGTCGAAGCGCAGGGAACAAGAGGGGTAATTTAAACAATATCCTGGGAAGGAGAAGTGAGAGAGAGAATAATAGCAACGCTGCAGTGGTCGCTGCCACCAAAGCAACCTTATTTTAATGTGCACAGCCAATCAGATCTTCAGTGGCCAATCAGAAGCCATTCTGGGCAAGAGCCCCACCTGGCTGCCGCCCACTTTCTGAAAACACTCGGGGACCCTTGGTCTAAGGAGTAAAGAAGATTCTAGAAAGTGAGATTGGAAAGGGACTCTTGCTGGCCCTCTCACCTAGATTTACCACAGCTCTGGGCAGCATTTGGCCTAGGGTTGCCGATTGGCCCAGGGGAAAAATGTCTCCTCCCTTTAATGGAGACTTAATGAGATGTTGTTTACCTCCATGCTGTGAAAAGTTTTATTACCCATTTCAATGCATTAATCCTCCATTAATGGGACGAGATACTTCTTTCCAGGTCACTTGGCCATCCTAAGTAGAACCCATATTTGTTCATTAAGCTTCCAGTACTACCATTTTCAATTTTTGAGGGATGTGCAGAGGTACTTTTGTTACCCAAAACATTTGTAAGAAGTTGATTCACCAACAATGTAAGGTGAATTGTTGAGGAAACCAGTAGCAGGGAAATTGTTTTCTTCCCTAGATAGCATGGCCTTTTTTAAGGGAAGGCAAATGCATGAGCAGTTAGATACAAAACATCAATGCAATTTCATAAAGGTGGCTGAGAAAGAAGTTCAAGAGACGGATGTACATCAGTCTGGCCTTATGGCTTTCTCTGTAGCATTTAGAAGTGTTTGCTGATGGAGATGGGATATAGGAATGGATGGATTATCCCTGTGATCCTGGTAGGGTGGATTTCATCTCCTACCCCCGACTGCATAATCAGTTTCATCTTATGCCCTTCCCTTAGCTCTGCTAAATGAAACTCAGTGGCAATCAGAAATAGATTTCTTGGGGAGTACAACAACAAAACCAGGATCTACTGGACACATTTTAATGAGCTATGCTTTCTAGATCTCAGCATACTTGCTGTAGGACCCTAATAAGTTCCTTTCAGTCAAGTGGGTCTTACTTCCTTGTAACCGGACACTGGACTGGACGTCTCCATCTCATAGTATTTTTTGTTCATTTTTAGATTTGTCACAGGTATTCCCCGTCCCAGTAGAGTTTTGGGTTGAGCAAGCCTCCAGTGCCAACATCTACCTCACCATTTCAAGTTGGACCACGCCATCCTCTTTCAAATGACTGAGCACTTGATGCATATAGGAAGTACTCTAGAGGTGTTAAGTAATGAGTCATGAAGGCAGTGAAATACACTGTTTTGCCTGTGGGTCTCCCTGACACAGGAACAAGCAGTAACTTTGTAGCATTTAGATAATTTTTTATTTTATTTTTAAAAAAAGCAAAGCTAGAATGCTCCTCATAGCTGTGAATCCTACATTTCTTTTCATATGAGATTTTTAATGGGTTGTTTCAGACTCCGTCCAGTGCCGGCATCTACCTCACTTATTCATCGGGACCGTGCTGTGATCCTTCAAAACTAACAAGCTGTCCATTTGTCAGTGGAACTCCCTGCCACTTAGTATCCATGGTAAGATGGAGAGTGTTGTAGGATATTTTGGATAGACAGCTGCTCAGCAAGCAGTGTTTTTCAGGTGTGTGAGCAAGCCTGCAGAGACTAGAATTCCTTCAAACCCTTCTGTGTGGTACCATAGCAACGGTGGACCAATTGTCCATCTACTCCCACAATGCACTGGTGTTGGGCCTGCAAAGGCCTCTGGCCGGTCTGCACTGCAGAGGTGGGGGGGAGGTCAAGAGTGGGGATTGCCTGGCTGGTCAGAGGACCAATGGTGACACCGGAATATCCAAGGAAATTTCCATTTGCAAGGAACATTGTTCTTTAACTTCAGTTCTGGTGCTTGTGCTTGCCTAGCACTGTAGCGTTGCTTTGGAGCTAAACTGGTATGGATCAGACCTGGTGCAACCATTTGAAGCAGCCCCATTAGTGCTGCACAGTTTAAAGGGGAGTTGGTGTGCAGATTTTGGTTCCAGCCTCCAGGTGGCACCGGGAGATCTCCCAGAATTACAACTGATCTCCGGACTCCAGAGAACAGTTCCCGTGGAGAAAATGGCTGCTTCAGACATTCTACCCTGCTGAGGTACCTGCCCTCCCCAAATTTTCCGAAGCTTCCCCAACTGCAGCTGGCAACCCTGGCTGCTTCTGCTGTGTGGGCTGGTTCCCTGGAGAGACGGAGAAAGTGCCCCAGAATCCCCTGTGGCGTCAAGGTGCCCTTTCTTAATGAAATGTCAAAAACACTTTAGCTGGTCGTAGCCTAGATGGGGCACCACTGGGAGCTGTCGGAGGATGGAAAACATACAAGATTTAGTTGTGTTTAATCAGGGCTCTTTTTGTAGAAAAAGCCCAGCAGGAACTCATTAGCATAATAGGTCATGCCCAACAGCAGAAACTCATTAGCATATTAGGCCACACCCCACGATAGCACAGCTCATTAGCATATTAGGCCACACCCCCATGTTACCAGAAGTGTGGTCATTCAGCCACACCCACCTTTTGCTGCTGCTTCTTTTTACCTTGTTTGTTGTCAAAACCCAGGGCCTTTTTTTGTAGCAGTAACTCATACCCCTAATGTAGCCAATCCTAATGAGTTTCTGCTGTTGGGTGTGGCCTGTTATGCTAATGAGCTCCTGCTGGGCGTGGCCAACTCAAGAGCCAGCCGGAACTCCGTTCCTGTGCGTTCCTGCCCAAAAATAGCCCTGTGTTTAATGACCGGAATGAATTACCTTTTCCTTCTCTTTCCCCCTGCCCTATCCTCCCCCTTCTTTTTCTTCTCCACCAGTCACATTGCCATTTCATTTCAGATGTCTGTGTGTGTCTCCCCCCCCCCTTTCGAAAGCACCCTTTTCCCGTAACTCAGGGTTAACCTCTCTCTGTCCTGCACTCTACCCTCCCCTGCCATCTCAGATTGGCACATGAACATTTCTCCTGTAGCGTCCCGGTGAGAATACCTGTTAGGGCATCTCTCCATTTATTTATGTCTGACTTTTCTGGAGGGGGCGGGCTTTGTTGTGGGGTAGCAAAATGTCCTAATGTCCCATCACCTCTTCCTCGCCCTCTGGCCGTTTCTGATTGATGAGTTCGGTGGTGCGGTTCGCCACCGATTGTCCTCTGTAATTCTAGGAATGTATCAAGCTGGAGTCTAATACAAATACAAAACTGGGTTTATTTCGAAGTGTTCTGTGTTTGGTGTCGTGTTTTTAAATAAAGGAACTGAACTTAAGAACCTCCCAAGTGACTCCCAGTAGGGGAGTCCAAAACCAAACTTCCATCCAAAACTCTGATATATTTCCCCCCCCCTCCCCTTAATCAGATCAGAAGTTTGCTGGAGTTTATTTGGAACTGAACAAAAAGACAAATACTGAACAAGTAGTTCAGAATAGGCTCTAAGTCTGAAATGATGAGGTATCTACACTGGGGTGTGCACAACGGTTTCCTAAACTCTACCATCTCCATCGACTCTTAGTTACTAGGTGGGAATTGTGTGATGTAGTGGTTACAGTGCCAGACTAGGATCTGGGAGACTCAGGTTTGAATCCGCACTCTGCCATGGAAGCTAGCTGGGTGACCTTGGGCCAGTCACATGCTCTCAGCCTAACCCACCACACAGGGCTGTTGTGAGGATAAAAAGGAGGAGAGGAGAATGATATAAGCCACCTCGGGTCCCCTCTGGGGAGAAAGAGATGAGAAGAAGATTGTGGCGATTTCATGTTTATTTGTGTGTGTATGTGTCTTTAAAAGTTTGGTTTACATTGCTGTGTGAAAGTCTAGTGTGGTTGAAACAGGCAAGTGGTGTGATTGGTGAGTGACAGAGAGGGGGAGGGATTTTGGAATGGATGCTGTGTGGATGATTTGAATGTCTATCAGGAGTGACTGTTGGAGATTGTCAGTTGATGAGAACAGAAAAACAGTCAAAGAGTGTTACAAAGATATGCATAAATCCCTGAGAGATAACTGAAAGTGCTGTGCCATGATAGTGTGAGAGAGAAAGGAGTATATATTTGTAAAATGAATCTACAGTTCTTAAAGAGAGTCAAAGTTACAAAGAATGTGATACAGTTGACAAGTACTTACAAATACCTATTTCCAAACCAGTTACAATTTAAACAACTTCTTACTCTGTTCTTCAAATAAATCCTTTTTACTTAAGTTTATCCCAGAAGCCTGATGCATTATTCCTCAGGAAACACATAGTTCCTTGAACGCCTAAACTCTCGATCCACCTACCCTGTGATAGGAATATTATAGTAAAAGGTTTGGAAAGCCTAATAAAATTTCCTGGTGGCAGCCAGATTACCCAGTAAAATAAAACATCAGAACATGTTTAAAGGAAAACCAGACCTCCCCAGAGAAGAGGTCGTCACAAGGATATTAGATTTATACCCCGCCCTTCACTACCTAAAGCTCAGAACAGCTTACAGACTCCTTTCCCTTCCCCTCCCCACAACAGACACCCTGTGAGGTAGGTAGGTGGGGCTAGAAATACAGTAAATAAATAAATCATAGAATCAAAGGATCTGGAATCTGGCTAAGGCCTTGGGGGCACAGAGGCCAGAGGAGGGCTGGGATTGAAGGCCAGTGTGGAGCCCACACAGTAATGACAAATACACTGTAATAAAATGCAAAATTTTAACATTATGTATTGATAAAGGGTCATGAAATTATGTAATACATAGAATAACATAACAGTATGTCGTAAGACATTAAATATTAAAGAATCGTCCCGAGGAGTCCATGAAAATCAGTCCAGAAAGATCAGAAGTCAAAGCCAGAAATCACACGAGGATTCTGTGTTAAATTTCTTTTAATTAAATTTCCATAAGAAAGGATAAGGTAGGGATGGGACAAGGTATAGGTTATGACATCCAGGAAACAGTAGAGCACAGAGAATCATTTAACAATTTAAGCCACTTCAATCAAGTTCTAAAAACAAACATACATCTTTCCTTTGTTTAACAAATATTTTCTAATAATCATTCTAATTTATATGTTCAGAGTCTGTCTAGTTTTTTGTTTGGGTCCATTTATAAAATGGTTTCCATATCGCTTCCAGCTCTTGGTCGTCAAGGTCTTTTAATGGCTCTTACACAAGTCTGAGTCATTAAAGAGGACAATCATTCCAGAACTTGATTACATGTATTCTTATTTCAGGCACCGCTCAAATGTAATACAGAGAATCAATCCAGAATCAATCTAATGCCGGTAGAGAGGCTCTGCATCTGCTGAAGCACACAGAGAACTGTTGTAGCTAGACAAATTACTAAAGGACTTTAGAGATGATAAGCAAAAGTCAATTCAACTTAAAGAAGACAACCAGAGGTGTGCATTAAGATTTCTAAGAATCTTGGTGTGAACGTTCACTTAGCGCGTGTTCTAACTGAGAAGGGCACAACAGAGATGTCGAACAGAAGAGATGGTGGCCAACATCCTGATTATGCCTCTATCAAGAGACCGATTAGAAAAACTACGAGATAAGCTGAAACTTGGAGATTTGGGGGTGGAGCCGGGGCAGGATAGGGACCTCAATGGGGTACAATGCAATAGAATCTAACCTGCAAAGCAGAGATTTTCTCCAGGGGAATTGATCTCTCTGTAGTCTGGAGATGAGCTGTAATTCCGGGGGATCCCCAGGTCCCACCTGGAGGGTGGCATCCCTATGTGTATGTTGGCAACCCCAAGTGTGTGGGGGGCATATGTTGTGTGGGTGTCGCCCTCAGCTTCTTGGGGAAAACGGTTATGTGATTTTTAAAAAGTTCTGTTAGGGAATATAACAAAGGAGAAAACTAAAGGTATTTGCTCTGTTAGAGGAAGTTTTCAGGGGGGGGAACTACAACTCCCACAATGCACACCACCGTTCCATTTCCCATGTCTCCTTGCAAAGGAAACTGACGCCCAAGGAGAGGCTGGCTCTATTAATGTCTCTTTGCATGCCGCTGCGATTTTGTGGCTGTTACTTTGGTGCGGTTTCTTTATTTAAAAAATAAATAAAAATCTTTTGGGTTGCTATTCCGACACCCCACCCCACCCCCGGTGCTGTTGCCTCTTTATATCGCTTCCTCCCTTTGCCTTTAATCCAGAAGATGGGTTGGATCTGAAACCTGGTAGGTAAGTGCTAGTCTTGGAGTCTTAGCAATTGCACGTCTGTTAATTTTTTTTTTTTACTAAAGGGTTAACCTGTGTATGTCTGTGTCGGGGGGGGGGTACGTTGTTTAAAATGTGCTTGCTCATATTGATACTCAGCCTATGGTTAGTGAAGATATATGCACATTTTTTTAAAACTTCCCTGCAGAAAGGAAATAACCAGTCTACTAAAATAACATCTGGGAGGGATTGATTATCTCAGAGCGTCCCCGTTTTAGATCCTTGCACACATCCTGTATGCTGACCTGGATAATTGAGTACAGTGGGGAATCACCAGCCGCGTCCCCTCTTTGGGCCTGGCTGCAGAGAAAAAGAATGTATTTGAATTCTCTGATTCAGTGAGGCGCATATTTTGTCTCTGTGATGTGTGATGGTGAGGCATTTTGCATTTTCTGTCTCTTGAGATGCCAGGGCCTTCTGGCTGTACCAGTCTGGTCTCCTCCCTGGAGCTGTGAGATAAACAGGCAAGGAGAATATTGGAATTCACTAAATTCTTTGTGGGTAGATATAAGAACAAAGGGAGAAGATAAGCGTTCCTGGAAGGATTATAGTCAAGAGAAGGGAAGAGCGATTGCTAAACAGAACTTTCTTGTTCAGAACTAGCATGAATACTTCTGCTTCCTAGAAGTATCCATCTAATTTATCTTGTTTTCATCTCTCCCTTTCTCCAAAGAGCTCAGGGCAACCTGTTTAATCCCTCATAGTAACTTTGTCAGGTAGGTTAGGCTGAGAGAACGTGACTGGCATGGAGTCACCCGGAGAGCTACATGGCTGAGTGTGGATTTGAACTCATGTCTCTCCATTGGTAGTCAAATGCTGTAACATCCTTGGCTGGTCACTCTGGTAAAGTAGATGCTGGACTAGCTAGACCCCACCCCGCATCTCATTCAGAAGAGCTTTCCTTATATTTCTGTTCATACAGGTGGGCGGGATACCCCGATTTCACCTGTTCTTCTGAACGTTTAGCTATCAATAAATGTTTAGCTGTAATAAAAGAGTCTGATGCTTTTGAGAAGGTCACATTGGTCAGTTTGGACAACCCCAGTGTAAGAGTTAAGAACTTCACATGGTGCCAGATAGGAGCACTGCAGGGTTTTTGTTTCTGTCGGGTGAGAGAGCGCTGGACACTTTGGGTCTTGTTCTTGCATTTGCAAAATAGGAGTCCAGGGGCGCCTTAGAGACTAACACAGTTTATTCCAGCATAAGCTTTTGTGTGGGATAAATCTTGTCATTCTTTACAGTGCTACTGGAAATGGACTCCAGTCTTATTTTGCTGCAGTGGACTGACACTGCCTGCGAGGAAGTCCGGAAGCAGGGAGGTGGAGAGTGACTGGCCCCTGGTCTCCCAGTGAGCCCGATGACAGAGAAGGGATTTGAACCCAGATCTTAGTCAGACGCACTGAGCACCGCATCCCAATAGCTCACTATGTTGCTGCAGCATTAGGAGAGAACAAGTTTGCAGTGTGTCTTTTGGAGGAGGGAGCCATTTCCTCAGTGAAGCCAGAAGGCCTTTTGCTGATTTATATTCTGGTTTTTTTCTCCCTCAGGAGAAGTCGGGGCCAAAACTGAGAATGAGGAATGGATTGCCATCGGCAACGACTTCAAGTGGCGCACATTCCTCTAGTGGAGAAAGCCCATTTGTCTCCAGTGTCCTCTGAAGGGGAACCTCAGTGCGGGGACAGCCGCACAAAATGGGAGAACCAGCGGTGGAGGGACGGGCGCTTAAAATCCGAAGAGGAACTGGACTGGGAGGTGGCTTCGGATAGTAGCTCGGTGGTCTTCATTGAGGAGTGGGAAGAGGTGCGCAGAAGGGGCAGCGATGGATGCGCATCTGATTTAGAGGACTTTGGGGGGAACTCAGCCCATGTGGAGGCCCCCGGCGCTGAGAGACTCCGTGTGGAAGGACCAGAGGTAATCCTTTATCCAAAGGGGCCTCCGTCAAACACTGGGTTTGCTACCGAGGGGTGTGAGGAAATTGCTTATCGAGGTCAAGGCTGTGTCGATGCTGAACTGATCCCTTTTCCAGAAGGATCTCTGGGGAGGGAGGAGTCTGAGGAGGAAGAAGCAGAGGACGTTAGTTACGAGGGTGGAACGCGAGTAGAGAAAGTGCCGGTTGGAGTGGAAGGTGAGTTGACCTTTTCCCCAGAGGGATGCAGTCGGGAGGGGTCTGAGGAGAGTCCTTGTTGGGGAGGAACTGCCCTGCGTAAAGCAACCCCTGGGGGAGAGTCTGGAGCAATCGTTTGCCAAGACGGATCTCTTATAAGGGGAGGATCTAATGGGGAGGAGCCCGAAGCAATCCACTCCCAGCAAACCTCTCTTTCAGGGAATGGCTCTGACGAGGAGGTGGTGGTGGAGTGGGCCATGCCCGTGGAGGAGCTGGTTGCCAAGCAACGGCCTGTGAAGCCGCGTCACATCTGCAGCGAATGTGGCCGTAGCTTGGCCAGTCATTCGGCCCTCGTCCGTCACTGCCTTATCCACACCGGAGAACTCCCGTACAGTTGCACGGAGTGCGGGCGCCGCTTCCGGCAGTCCTCGGCCCTCGTCCGCCACCTTCGGGCCCATCGGGGCGAGCGTCCCTACGTTTGTGGCGAGTGCGGCAAAGCCTTTGGGGTCAGGTCGGCACTGGTTCGCCATCAGCGGGCCCTGCATTCGAGCGAGAGGCCCTATGTCTGCGGGGAGTGCGGGAAGGCCTACGCAGACCTTTCCATCCTGACAAAGCATCAACTCATTCATGTCAACGGGCGGCCGTTTTCTTGTCCCGACTGCGGCCAGTCGTTTGGGCATCGCACCACCTTGACTCAGCACCGACGGATCCACACAGAGGAGCGGCCGTACCGTTGCGCCGAGTGTGGGCAGACCTTCCGGCAGAATTCGGCCCTGGCGAACCACCGCCAGGTCCATTCCGGAAAGCGTCCATTTTCTTGCCAGTACTGCAGCAAAACCTTTGCGGGCCGGCCGACTCTAGTCCAGCACCTCCGGACTCACACCGGGGAAAAGCCGTAGCACCAGCTCCAACCTCCTGCAGCACCGAAGGAACCACCTTGGCGAACGCCCTTTTGCCTGCTCCTTGTGCGGCCGCCGTTTTGCCCGACGGCCTGATCTCGCCCGGCACTACGTCACCCACGCCGAAGGCAGCGTCCGGCCTCACCGCTGCAGTGACTGTGGACGGCGTTTTGTGGAACTGGCAGACTTAGAGCAGCACCAAGCCACGCACCGTGGGGAAAGGCCTTATGTCTGCAGTTACTGTGGCAAATCCTTCACGGAGGCCGCCACGCTGGCTCGACACCGCCGCTCGCACCTTCCGACGGCTCAGCAGGCTTACAAGTGCGAGGTGTGCGGGCAGACGTTCGGGCAGAGCTCTGACCTCCTGGCGCACGGGCGGGTTCACAGCGGGGAACGCCCCTACGCCTGCGTGGACTGCGGCAAGGCCTTTGGGCGCAGCTCCAACCTGTCACGGCATCGGCGGGTGCACACCCACGAGCGCCCGTACGTCTGTGGAGACTGTGGGAAGAGCTACACCCAAAGCACCCACCTGATGGAGCACCAGAGGCAGCACACCGGCGAGCGGCCCTACGAGTGCACCGACTGTGGCCGCTCCTTTGGCAAGAAGGGGCATTTGGACTCCCACCGGCGCGTGCACCGCCTCCTGCCAGGATCCTGTGGCAGTGCGGATAACCCGCTGGTGGAACGTCCCGATTTGGGAAGACCACTGAACCAATGAAGGAGTCTGGTGGTGCTTGGGGTGTGTGTGTGTGTGGGGGGGCATGTATGTGTGTGGGGCATGTATGTGAGTGAGCACGGCTTAATTTGAGCATGACTCATGAAGGCTTTGCTCCGTAGCTTGTTTGAAGCTCCTCAGTTTCCCCCTAAGTCTTCAGACCTCTATCAGGCCTCCACAATGGTGTAACAGGCTCACGTTATAGAAGGGAAGGAAGCTCGGGGCAGGCGAAGGTTGATCCCCTGAGCCTCTCACATTAGAAATTTTACTCGTTTGGTAAAATGCTTTGGGGATTATCCAGGCTAACTGGTATTCGACGAAAGGCTGTTGATTACAAAGACAGAAACCAAGCCCCGTCAACTCTTAAGTACCCTCGATTTCCTCTACCCCCTTCAGAGCAGAGGTTCAAATGCAGAGGGACCTGGCTTGCAGGCACTCCTGGCTGTTCTAGGTTCTGGGTTCCACTCTTCCCAGATCAAGGGAAGGCAAATTCCTCCGAAAACCTCCCATGCTTTGCTTTCTGTTCTGACCCATATTGCCTCCCCCCCCCCCCAAAATGCAGAGAGGAATTGGCAGCCTGGGCCTCTGTCGTTGCCTTTTGAGATGTAGAAATATTATTCCACTGCCCTCATGTCAAATTTTGGGTGCCGCCCAACGAGCAGGCTCTGACCTACGTTCCGAGAGGTTGCTCTTCGTTACATTAGAGAAACCGAGGTTCCAGTGGGGCTGTGTGTCTCTTCTACCTCACATCTGTTTGAGCCGGCTCGGCTTGGTTTTGGTTCTGTAGAAACGCCAAGGATCACTCCCATTTATTAGACTTTGGTAATGTATGTCTGTTACCGGTAAGTTTTTTTTTTTTTTAATTAAGTTGCTATTAAGGGAGGCAGTTAAAAATATGCAGTAAAACCTCATTTTGGCCAGCATTTTGTGTTGAAGGTTGTACGGGAAATCAGAAGAGCAGAGTTTTTTGTTACAAGAATTTGTATGTCGCCAGACTATTGTTAAAAGTGTTGACTGTGATCAATCTAATTAAAATATTAAAGGCCACCATGGGCCCTAAACACTCCCTTTCACAGGGGAGGCTTCCCGCTGCCTCTCTGCTTGTTTCTGGCCTGGTCTCCTTCCCGTTGGCCTCTGCTTGGTGTCTCTGTGTCAGGTGAGATTGGGTCAATTCTTGATGCAGGGAGTCCTCCAGAAATCCTTGCTACTGGGGGTGAATGCTTGTTGCATTTCTGTGTGAGTTACTACTCTGGCCTTGCAAGCCCAAGAAACAGGGACTTCTGCAGAATACTAACTGGGTGAGGGCTCTGTTGGGTGTGGGTGAATTTTTTTTCCCTTGTACACAATAAGGAGCATCGGGTACTACAGAAAAGGGGCCTTGAGTTTTAATTCAGAAATAAAGTAGGCGTCAGCTGTCAAAACTTCGGGAACAAAACCAAATGAGGAAACTTTGCAACAAACTAACACCCTGAAATGTGCAGATCTTGTGCCTCAAAGAAATTAGGAAACAGTAACTGTTACGGCTAAGAGCTGAGGGTGATGGGAGATTTCGTGGATTTGTGCTGAACTGCAGTCTTTTGGGTACATCTTGATGGGGGGGGGCTTAAAACATAAGAGACACCAATGTTGGATCAGGCCAAAGGCCCATCCAGTCCAACACTCTGTGTCACACAGTGGCGAGAAATACCAGATGCCATCAGGAGGTCCACCAGTGGGGCCAGGACATTAGAAGCCCTCCCACTGTTGACCCCCCCCCAAGCACCAAGAAGACAGAGCATCACTTGCCCCAGAGCCCCTATCTATACCTTGTAGCTAATAGCAACTGATGGACCTCTGCTCCATATGCTTATCTAATTCCCTTTTGAAGCCGTCCATGCTTGTAGCCGCCACCACCTCCTGTGGCAGTGAATTCCATGTGTTAATCACTCTTTGGGTGAAGGACTTCCTTTTATCCGTTCTAACCCGACCGCTCAGCAATTTCATGGAGTGCCCCCGAGTTCTTGTGTTAGCTCTGACTAATCTCTGTAGAGGGACCCAGCGAGGGGCAGGTCCTATTGGCTAGTGCTGATTTTTCCCATCTTTTCTCCCCCCCTGCTGGAGCATGCTCCTTAGCTTTGTCGTGCAAGTTAACTGCACGGCAAACACCCTCTCTGTTTGTGACCTTTACAACTGTGCTGTGGATTAAGTGGCTCTGATGCGGCTCTTCTGTGTTTCTAAGCAGAAGAGAGGATTGATTTGGGTGGCCTGTGGGACTCTTCTTATGTCTAAAAGCCACGAGTCTCCTTCTGCCTTATTCCCCCCCCCCCCCAACAACAGGCATCTTATATGTAAAAACCACTTTCATTGCTTCTGGTAGATGCCCAGATGTGAACTGCATTGAACGTCCGTGTTCCGCAATTGGAGGCAAGGATCGCTCCTCCCTCCCTGTGCCCCTTTGCAGTCCTCTATTGGCACAATGCATGGCCAATAGGATGTCCCCACTCCTGCTCTCACAGGCCATGGGCCATAGCCAGTAGAGAGGTTCTTCCTGGTTTGTACCAACCGCATGGTCAAAGCAATGGTATTCCCAGTAGTCATGTATGGCTGCGAGAGTTGGACTATAAGGAAGGCCGGTGCTGGAGAAGACTCTTGAGAGTCCCTTGGACTGCAAGAAGAACAAATCAGTCAATCCTAAAAGAAATCAACCCTGACTGTTCCCTGGAAGGCCGGATAATGAAACTGAAGCTCAAATCCTTTGGCCACCCAATGAGAAGGGAGCACTCCCTGGAGAAGGCCCCTGATGCTGGGAAAGATTGAAGGTCAAAGAAGACGGGGACGGCAAAGGATGAGATGGTTAGACAGTGTCATAGATGCAACGGACATGAAGTTGAGCAAACCTCAGAGGACGGCGGAAGACCGGAAGGCCTGGCGGGAGCTGGTCCATGGGGTCGCGAAGAGTCGGACTCGACTGTGCGACTGAACAACAACGACCAACTGTAGAGGCCCGTTTCATAACAAGCGTTTTTTACTTGAGTCTCAAAGGTTATCAGGAGCCACACACGAACCAACATGAAGCTGTCTGATCCTGAATCAGACCCTCAGTCCGTCAAGGTCAGTATTATCTACTCAGGCTGGCAGCCGCTCTCCAGGGTCTCAGGCCGAGGTCTTTCACATCACCTACCTGATCCTTTTAGCTGGAGGTTGAACCCAGGACCTTCTGCATGCCAATCAGAGGCTCTGCCACTGAGTCGCCGCCCCTCGCCAAAACCAGACATTGATCCATCAAGGTGAGTATCGTCTGCTCAGCCTGGCAGCAGCTCTCCTAGGCCCCAAGCTGAGGCCTTTCACATCCCCTACTGCCCTGGATCCTTTTTAACTGGTGATGCCAGGGATTGAACCTGGGACCTTATGCATGCAAAGCAGAGGCTCAGCCACTGAGCCACAGTGGTGCTTCGATCCCAATAATCTGCAGGACGAGGCAGGTAAACTGATTCCTTTCCTCGGTCCACGTAAAAGTAGCGTGTAAGTTTTCAGGCTCTGCAGAATCTTTCATTGTTCAAACCTGCCTGCTGAAGAGCTCTGTGTGAAACTGGAAATCTAGCAAGCAGTCTTCCAGACCCAGCAGAAGTTATGTGGTGATTTTTTTTTTGTATATTGGGACACCACTTTTAAAGCAGAGTGACAGTAAAAAGAGAGATGGGTTCCCCTCCTCCCTCCTTCTAGGAGAATAAAGGAGAGAGTGGATTTCTAACAGAGGGTCGAAGGTAGTGGTGGGTCTGAAATCCAGATCCAAATATAACACTTAAGTCATTGCGTCATGTGGGGTTCTTCTCCCCTGCAGCCTGAGCTAGCCCTCATTAAGAGTACGCATGGAATTATTCTACCTGGGACTCCCGATTAGATTAACCAAAATAACTGCTCCTCCCCAATTCATTCACAATCCAAAGGCTGGATTTGGTCATCTGTAATTATACTATGAAAATGTAATTAAATGTGACAATGTGAATGCCCATCAGTGAATGCCCATACAAAGGAATATAATCTGTAATTATTTTATATTCTAATTCCAACAGATGGCGCCATGTGCGGATGCTTATTCCCAGTAAAAGGAAACTCCCTCTGGCCCAGCAGGTTTTCTTACATATTCAGTAGTCTACCAGTGCCTGCAGAAAAATCCAAAAACTAGAAAAAACCCTTCAGGGACGGCTGAATTCCCCCCCAAACCTTTTGAAATGGCCTCTGCAGGGATCTGCTTCAGACATCAACTGTGTGAGAGAGGTTAGAACGAAGGGAGCCTTGGGGCCTGGCCTGACAAGGGCTGCCAGGGCCAGCCTGGGGAATCGCTAGAGGTTTTGAGGTTTGGGGAAGGGAGAGGCCTCGACTGGGTATAATGCCACAGAGTCCACCTTTTAAAACAGTCATTTTCTCCAGGGAGACAGATCTCTGCTGCCTTGAGTTCAGTTGTAAGTCTGGGGGGGGGGGTTTCCTTCAGGCCCCCCTTAGAGGTTGCCAAGCCTAGGCCTGCCAGCACTTTAGGGTTTCCAGTTTCCCCCCCTGGCCACCGACAGGGGATTCTGGATAAGGTTGCCAGGTCCAGGCTGGGAAACTCCTGGAGATTTGCGGGAGGAGCCTGGGGAGGACAGGGACCTCAGTGGGGTACAATGTCACAGAGTCCACCCTCCAAAGCATCCATTTTCTCCATGGGAAGTTATCTCTGTAGTCTGGAAATGAGCAGGAATTACAGGGGATCCCCAGGTCCCACCTGGAGGCTGGCATCCCTCGGCAGCACCCTCTGGGTGACTTGATACCACCTGATTTGCATGACTCAAGTAGGCCCAGCTGCTTGCTACTGTTCATCAGCAGCCACCCTATGAAAGCTGGGTTGTTGTGCAGATAAAAAGTAGGAGAGAATAATGTAAGCTGTTTTGGTCCCCACTGTGGAGAAAAACTGTAATTTTCCTAGGTAGAGGCTGTGGGGGAGGGGTGTGGAGATGGAAAGTTGCAGACAGAGAGGCAGATAAAGGTAGGTTGGCTGTTGGGTGGGAAGGAAATTGTGTTGCCAACTCCAGGTTGGGAAATTCCTGGACATTTGTGGGGTGGAGCCTGGGGAGGGTGGGATTGGAGGAGGGAAGGAACTACAGATCAGTATAATGCCATAGCTGGAGGAGAAAAAGAAAAGGGGGGGGGCAGAAGGGAGAAAGAGGGTGAGAAAGGTAGAGGGAGACAGGAGGAAGCAAAGGTGTGAGGAATAGGATAACCATTCCGCAAGTTTCTTGCGGGTCTCCACTTGTACTATGAAAATGTGATTAAAGGTGACTCTTAATGTGAATGCCAAAAGTGAATGCCCATACAAAAGAATTGATTAAAGCCTTGGTTTTTCTTGGAGGCCTGCTTTGTGAATAGAGTTGAGAGGTGGAAGAAGAGAACCTGAGCCCCTTGATTCTCACGCCCCAAAGCCTGCGGCCACAGAGACCCTCTTCCCACACCCCTCTCACCTCTGGGTTGGCAACAGGTGGTGCTGGGGGGTCACAGGGGGCCAGAATCAACCTAACCCCTCCGACATGTCAATCTTCAGGGTTTTAAAATTTACTTTATCTCACCCGTCTCCCCATTGGAGATCCGAAGCAGATTACATAGTTCTTGTCTTCTCCCTTTTATCCTCAACAGCCCTGTGAGGTAGGTTAGGCCGAGAGTGTGACTGGCCCAGCATCATCCAGCAAGCGGGGATTCAAACCTGGGTTTCCTAGATCCCAAGAACCGCGGTGGCTCAGAGGTTAAGACCCTGGAGAGATCCCATCTCTGTCCCAGCTCCTGCCAACCTAGCAGTTCCAAAGCAAGAAATTGCAAGTAGATAAATAGGTACCGCTTCGGTGGGAAGGTAACAGTGTTCTGTGCGACTCAGTGTCTAGTCATGCCGGCCACGTGACCACGGAAAACGTCTTCTGACAGCACTGACTCTTTGGCTTGGAAACAGATGAGCACTGCCCCCTAGACCGGCTTTCAAGCAAGAGAAACCTTTACCTTTAGTCTGACACTTTAACCGCTACAGCTGTGTTCAGGAGCAATGAAGCTTGACAGGTCCATATAAAAAGAATGGTTGCTTAAACTCCAAGGGACGAGAGAACATCTTCTGTAGACAGAGTTGCCAACCTCCTGGAGATCTCCCAGAATTACAGCCCATTCGCAGACTACAGAGCCCAGTTCTCCCGGAAAGAATGGCTGCTGCTTTGGAGGGTGGACGCTATGGCATTATTCCCGCTGAGATCCTTCCCCTGCCCAAACCTTGACCTCTCCAGGTAAAGGTAAAGGTCTCCCTTGCTCGAAAGCCAGTCGAATCCGACTCTAGGGTTGCGGTGCTCATCTCCGTTTCCAAGCCGAAGAGCCAGCGCTGTCCGAAGACGTTTCCGTGGTCATGTGGCCGGCATGACTAAACACCAAGGCGCACGGAACGCTGTTCCCTTCCCACCGAAGTGGTACCTATTTATCGACTTGCAATTTCTGACCTCTCCAAGCACCCTCCAAATCTCCACAAATTTCCCAGCTTGGAGTTGGCAACCCAATTGCCAAGCACTGGTCAAACTCGACTCTGCTCTGCTGCAGCAGAATTATTTTTAAGTGCTTGCGCTGGTGATCGATCTAGAAGTCCTGGCAGTTTTTGTTCTCGTCTGGCTTTTCTGGCGCGTTGCAGGCAGAAGTTCAACCACGGAACTTTCCCTCCCCATCGAGGCTTGTCCACGCCAAGGCAGAGTCTCCACCTGCCGAGTTACGGACGCCCCCCTGCCTTGTCATTGGTTAAAGGCGCCGCAAAGGAGTTTAACTTCGGGCACCTTCCCTCCCTCTCATTGGTGCCCTTGCCTCCTTCGGCGTTCTCCGATTGGTTGCTTGGCCGCGAGGGGGGCGGGACTTGGTCTAACGGGGACAACACAGCGACGGAGGAGGAGGGAGAGAAGAGGAGGCGTCGGCTCTTTACCACTGGGACGGCCGCGGCCGCGCCCCCGCGCTTTCTGATTGGCCGAGGAGGAGTCGAAGCCGTAATATCCGGGCACTTTCGAGAGCTGGCTTGTCGGAGTGAAGCCAGGCGGAGGAGAAGGCAGGCAGGGGAGTGGCGGACTAGAAAGGGAGCCGCCCTGGGCGAGCCAGAGAATTGGGGCGCCTCCCTTCCGTGCAGGTGAGCTCGCCCTCTCCGACTCACCCCACTGGGGTGGGAGGGAGGGAGGAAGACAGACCCTGGAGGAGGGGGTGGACCAGCTCTTTCCCCCTCCCCTCAAATTAAGCACTCCCCTTTCTTCTATAGTGTAGCTTTTCCCACCCTGTAGTGTAGCGCCCCCATCGCGGTGCCTGGCCTTTTCTCCCCGTTTTCCCCCCCCCCCCCCCAGGATTTCTGTCTGTCCCCTACGATGCTCGTCGTTCAGCCCGAGGCTGCATCCCATAAATTCTTCACTCAGCCCCTGTAAGGTAGCCCCTCCTTCTCCATCCCCATTGTACCCTCGTTGATATCCCTGGTGGGCAATGTTCCCTCTAAGCTGTGGAGTCTTGCGAGCCAAATTTCTCCTTTGTGAGCTAGTGGCATTGAAGTTGTGAGTGAGTAATTTTATTTATTTATTTAACCTTCGATTTCACATACCGCCCTAACCCCTTGGTCTCTGGACGGTTTACATTTAATTCAGCTACTGCATTAATTAGTTTGCTCTGGAGCCCTCCTTCCTGAGCGAAGGCAAAAATGTGTGAGCCAGAGGCTGAACAACTGTGAGCTAGCTCAGACTAACTCGGCTTAGAGGGAACACTGCTGGGGGGGGGAGCCTTTCTTTCCTCATCCTCTTGGATTTCCTGTCACCGCCTCTGATTTGGAGGTAGATCCTCTCCCCATCGTTGCTATCTCCACTGGCTTCTAGATGAGGGGTGGGGTGGTGAGATATTCCCCCCCCTCGTGCCCCTTTGTGGCTTTGTGTTCTCTGTTTTGACCCCCTGCCTGATGTAGGCCAGTTTTGTCACGTTTATCCTTTATTACTGAATTGGGTTGGTGCTGTAGTTCCTCCTGCTGGTTTTATGCTATCTTAAAATTTAAAAGGACCATTGTCTTCAAGGGGGTTGTAGCACTGGAAAAGGTACAGAAAGGGGGCAACAGCAGGGGTAAAAGGGTTGGATCAAGGGGGGAGGGGACTGTGGCTCAGTGGCAGAGCATCTGCTTGGCATGCAGAAGGTCCCGGGTTCAATTTCCAGTAACTCCAGTTAAAGAACTTGGCAGCAGGTGATGTGAAAGGCCTCTGCCTGAGACCCTAGAGAGTTGTCTCCAGTCCGTGTGGATGATACCGACCTTGGACCAATGGCCTGATCATTCAGTGTAAGACAGCTTTGTATGTATATATACATTTCCTACAAGGAAAGGATAAAGAATTTGGAGCTTTCCAGTTTAGAAGAAAAATATGTATGAAGAGGTAGGACATGCTTGAAGTTCATAAAATTATGCACAGTGTGTAGAAAGAAATATTTTTTTTGTCCCAAAAAATAATAGAACCGGTGAGCAGTGCTCCCTCTAAGCTGTGGAGTCGTGTGAGCAAAAATTCTACTTTGCGAGCTCCTGGCATTAAAGTTGTGAGCGAGCGATTTGGCTGCTGCATAAATTAGTTGGCTCTGGAGCCATCCTTCCTGACCTGAGACAAAAATCTGTGAGCTGGAGGCTAAAAAACTGTGAGCTAGCTGACGCTAACTCTATTTTGAGAACCTAATGCAGCTGTCAGCCAGTGTTTCTTCTAAGTTGAGTTAATGTGAGCTAGCTCACTGTTTTTTAGCCTCCGACTCACACCTTTTTGTCTCAGCTGAAGACGGATGACTCCAGAGCAAGCTAATTTATGCAGTAGCCAAATTGCTCGCTCACAACTTTCACACCAGTAGCTCACAAAGTAGAATTTTTGCTCACAAGACTCCACAGCTTACAGGGAACATTGCTTACAGCTTTGTTCTCACTCTCTCCAAATTTGTTCTCATGACAACAACCCTGTGAGGTAGGTTAGGCTGTAGTTTTCACCCTAATGGGGGGGGGGGCTAAAGTGACTTAGAACATTCTCCTCTTCACCTCTGGATCCTCACCACTACAACTCTGAAGAGGCAGCATAGAGATATGGTAACTAAATAAACTCTGCGAGGGAGTTTAGGCTGAGAGTGTGTGCCAACAAGCTTCCATGGCAGGGCCCCGGCCTGGATAGCCCGTGGTAGGCCGATCCTGTCAGATCTCAGAGTCGGCCTTGGCTAGTATTTGGAAGGGTGACCACCAAGGAATACCAGGGTCGTGACCACCTTCGAAACATCTCTCACCTTAAAAACAAGTCTAGTTCACCACCCAGTGGTGCATAACACTAAAGAGCTAGAACTTCTGCCTACCGGACAATCTTAGGACCTCCTGGACATGATGCCGTACAATAAGTAATTAATCCATGGTGGAGTGGGAATTCAAACCTGGGCCTCCCAGTTCCTAGTCTGTATTGGGTGTAGTAAATAAGAAGCTGGAGACCAACTGGTGATGAAGGTGCATAGAAAGTTTATGTAGATATAATGGTGAATATATACACAGAGATATGCAGGCTATCATACAGCATGCCATGCCTTAGTTTGAGCGACTAGGTCCCCACCTAGCTTATCATGCTGACAGCTAATATACTAAACCCAGCCAATCACTAACAAGGTGAATTAATTACTGACTCTAACAGTGCCTGATAGAGAACACCTGCTAGTTTAACACCTGGCTGTAATTACTTAATCACTAGCATGACAGCTAGGACTGTCAAACAGATCAAACTGATCTAGTAACTGCTTGCTACCTCTATCAACCTAGACATATATCAATAGTCTGATAGTCTAACCATGATGCCACACTGGTTTATGGGTTAGTTTCATGTAATTTGTGGAGCTGAGAGCTATATTCGTTTGAGTAATTTAAAAATTGGAGAGAAAGAACAGTTAATCTGCAAAAATTTTGCTGTACCGTTGACATTTCGGATGGCCTGGCGCGGTCCAATTGTTTGTGTGTGTGTTTCGGCAGCGAGGAGCCATGGCGGAGCCCCCCATCGAAGACGAGGGCGAGGAAGCGGCTCAGGGCCAAGCGAAGCAGGAGCCGGCTCACCAGGCAACGGTGGCAGCCAAGAACCTGGCCATCTTGAAGGCCCGCTCCTTTGACATCACCTTTGAGGTGGGGGATGAGTACGAGGTCATCGAGACGATCGGCACGGGAGCCTATGGTGTCGTGAGCTCGGCACGCCGCAAGGACACAGGTGCGTGGGGACGGAGTGGTGGGGAGTGGCGGTCGGGATTTCCTGGGTTCTGCCTGCAGCGAAGCAAAGGCACGTGGCCTAGGAGCTTGTCACTGAGGACTAGAAGCCTGCTAGTGCAGCGTACAGCGTTGTTCTCCCATCTTCCAGTTTGCCCTCGCGACAACAGCCCTGTGAGGTAGGTTAGGCTGAGAGGGCACGATGGGCCTAAGGTCATCCAGTGAGCTTCCATGGCACGAGTGGGGGTTTGGACCCGGGTTTCCCAGATGCTGGAGCTGCGGTGGCTCAAGTGGT
>NW_015163111.1:783901-800106 GCF_001447785.1 Gekko japonicus | reverse complement strand
TGGGGAAGAGCAGAGAGCAAGTACAAGTCCAGACTACTCTGCTTAAAATACTGTTCTACCTTGCCATGAATCATAATCTTCCTCAGAAATACAGACAGTTAAAAACAAATGGAAAAACAAGGGCTGAACATGTAGTTGACTAACCAGTTAACTTAATTGATTGAAAATGATATAATCTAAGCAGTTTTGCCCAATTACTTAGACTGCAGATTTTTAAAAAATCATTATATTTAATACAATTAAATTTATACGCAGTGTGCACCATCGTAGAATAGTTAATCCCATCTACCCTACACAGGAAATAATACTAACTCTAAAATGATTATTAGTTATTTATCATACGGCAGCCTCTAAAATGACGTGACAATCTAGTGAATCATCCACAAGCAAGCATGATGTTTTTATTGTTTTTACTCTTATGCCAATTTATTCCAATTTTAATAAAGAATTCACTGAAACTCTTAGGGTGGATTAAGATTTTTTTATTCAATTGAGAAAATCTAGAATAGCTACAATATCTTTGAGTATCTTCATTATGGTATTGTCAGGGACTTGTTAGCTTCCTTGCTTGCCAAGCTGATCAGAGATGTTCATAGTAATGTTACATAGACCAAGAGCATTCCATGAAGACAAAATTCTCACCAACTAAAGCAGGTATGTCAAACATAAGGCCCAGGGGTCAGATCTGGCCCTTCCGGGGTTCTTGTGAGGCCCACAAGCAACAGATGCAAGGGAGGAAGTGCTGGTGGGGAGTGGGTGGAGCCACTCCATTGTGGCTTCAGCACAGCAGAACAACCTCACCTGCAGCAGTCAAGCATTGTGGGAGCGTCTGCCCAGCACTGCACTGTTGCCTCTCCAGTCCACCAATGTGGTGTTCCTATGTACCCCCCCTCTCAGCCCAGGGCACCTTGCAGCAAGGATACACCAACTTGGAGCTTACCAGCTTCTGTCCTTTATACAGTTTATATCTCTGGTTCATTATGTTTTATAACACACATGTCCTGGCCCGACAAAGTGACATTTATGACAGATCCGGCCCTCGTAACAAATGAGTTTGACACCTCTGAACTAAAGTATTCCTATTTGATATGGTCTGAATGAACTAGAAGATTCTTTCATTCTAGTTCTGAGCCCCTGGTATGGCTGGATTTAAGAAATGTTTCCAGCAATTGCTTGAGGTATAAAGGGCTCCCTGATGTCTCCCCCCCCCCCCCCAATAAGATATCTTATAAGAATGGAAACAAACCTTTCCAGGAAGAATTTCTCACCTAAAAGAATGAAAATTCACCTGTGAAATAAGAACAAATGTATTTTATACACCAAAACACATTAAGGGGAGAGAATCAGAAATCAGTGCTGCAGTATGTATAGACAGTATGATGCAAAATAAGGTTATCTTACATATGCCACAGAACACAGAAATGTAAAGCAATATTCATCATACATTGTAGCTTAATTGGAAGCACTAATGTTTAGAAATCTCTTGCTCAGCATTCAGTATTCCTGAGAGGACTAAGGAAGGACGATGTCAGCTCTGCCAATATTACGCCAACTGTCTCAATAGACTGTGCTCACAACACCTCACAGACCTGCTTAGAGGGGGGGAAAGGTCAGAGGATTTCGAAAACAGCTGTCAACACTAGCAGACATCCTCCCCCCCCTTCAGTCTGTACAAGTGATACAGCTATTAATGATGACTGACTCTCCAAAATACTGAATATTTATGTGAAATACAATGCCTGGATTATGATTGAGAAGTAATGTTCTGCTTAAAACTCATCAACAAAGACCCGAAGTGGCTTATTATGCAGCCATACCAAGCAAAAGCGTAACAGGCACAAAACAAGCCTAATGCAGGACAAAATGATTGCTTCTAATGAACTCAGAAAGTCCCCACAATAGCTTCACCATACTTGGAGGACCAGTCTGGTTTAGTGGTTAAGAGAGTGGACTCTAATCTGGGAGAACCGGGCTTGATTCCCCACTCCTCCACATGAAGCTGCTCTCTCAGCCCCACCTACCTCACAGGGTGTCTGTTGTGGGGAGGGGGAGGGGGAGGGAAAGGAGACTGTAAGCCGCTCTGAGACTCTGACTGAAGGGTGGGGTATAAATCCAATCTCCTCCTCCACCACCACCACCACCACTGCCTCCTCCTCCTCCTCCTTCTGCCCCCCCCACTTAAATCTCCATTATCTGAGGTGGTTGGTGAAGGCTTAGAGGGAAACTTTTAGCGTACATCCTAAATTCTGATTGAGCTAAAAAAGAATATTCCTGGCTGCAAGAAAATCTATAAAACTTTTAGCCTGGGTTGGAGGTGTGCTGTCAAGACCGGAGTTAAGCCTTGTGTCAAGGGTCTTGACAGGGCCTGTCAGGCTGTGCAAACATGCTTGGCCATGCTGGGGAGGCTAGGATGGGCAGTAGTCACAGGGACCAGTGGCCCTGTGTTTGTTTGGGTTTGGGTGGAGAATCAGACCCAAGTATTCACCTTTTTGATAGCTGAATCTCGTAGAATTTGCTGAGGACAGATTATGAATGCAAACTTAGTTAGCTCAAGGACACTTGAACACTTAGGGCAGAAAATCCAAATGCCCCACCAGGCCTCGGTTCCTGCCGGAGCGCACCGGAGCACCGCTCTACCAGTCAGGAGCCCAGGGGGTGGGTGGGCACATAAGCCCCACCCCCTCCTCCCACCAGCCATCAGTTGGGACACGGTGGGGGGGGCAAAAAGCTCCCCCACCTCCCTGAGCCCTGGGGTGGTGGCGCTCAGACATCACACACGAGAGGTAATTCTGGCTCCTCCAGCTCTCGGAAGCGGCTCTTTTAAAAGTTATGGCCGTCGTCGCTGTTCTCAACCCCCCCGAATATACCCTATGTTTTCGCCATTGACTTCAATGGCCCATAGGATATAATGGGGCCCAACTACGGGAAGCCGATTCAGATCAGAGAATCTGATTCGGCCCACAGTAGCCTGAAAGGGGCCCACGAACCTTGAGCTTGCTTTTTCTCATTTGCGAGTCTGGCCTCCGCACTCCTTTAACGAGGCAGCCCTGAAGCTTGGGGCGGCGGGAGTTTCTTTGCACTCAGCTTGTGCGGCTGGCTGAGTGCCTCTTCTGCTTGCCCACCTCTCGCCTCTGCACCTCATCTTCTGCCAGGCACGGAGGAGCCCAGCTCGCCCAGGCTTCTTGCCTCCTGCTGCCTTGGCCCTCTGGTGCACGGGTGAGTCCCCAAAGTTTGACTCTTCCTCTACAAGTCTCTGGCACTGGAGGTATTCGCCTCCTTCCCTCCTGCCTGCTATGGCTGCATAATTGTGAGAGATTTCTTAACATAGTGTTCCTGCCAGGGAAGCTGTGGACCCTGCCCATGAGTCTCCATTTCATCCTCACAACAACCCTGTGGGGTAGGTTAGGTAGAGAAGGGGAGATTTGGCCCGGGGTCCCTCAGCCAGCAGAGTGAGAATACAAACCTGGGTCTCCCCACATCAATCTGCAACTCTGACCACTGTGCAGTGCTGCCTCTACTGATCTGTAATGTTCCAGAGGTGTTGTAATGTAATACTCAGTTTCTCAAACGAGTGTATGCCTGTCTGTTGGTCCACTTAGGAGTCTTGATCCTGGTTGTGTGGTGGGCTAGTTGTGGCAAATGGTAGGGAAGCTCAGTATTTCTGTATACAGTTGTAGGGGCTTTATTGCAATGTGGTATGGCCTGATATTATGTTCTTATTCCAGTGTGGGGTGTGTGGGGGGCAATGGAAGCTGAGTGATAGGGTCTCTCCAAGTGATTGCCAGAAGTGAGATGCGTCCTGGTCTTGTGTCTTACAGATAATCTTACAAATAGTCCTTTGCATTTATATCATGCTTTCAACTTTAAAAGGATCATAATGCTGATTGTGTGAACTTAGGCAAATCACGAGAGGTAGAGCAGGAAGGGTTGCATCAGTGCTTAGTTCTTGTGGCCCTTTCTTTTTTTTTATCATATTCTGGGCGTGGAACAGGGGTCACTGGGGTGTGTGCGGGGTATTGGTGAATTTCCTGCATTGTGCAGGGGGTTGGACTAGATGACCCTGGAGGAAAAGAATTGATCCCAGGTGCTTCTGCCTGTCAGAGGGGCTAGTGCACACTTTCGGTGATGTCAGGGGGTGTGGCATATGCTAATAAGTTATGCTAATGAGCTCCTGCAGCTCTTTTTCTATGAAATGACCCCTGCCCATCATCACCCATGGGAATACAAATATAATAATATACTAAATAATTTAGAATTACCTGCCTTTCATGGTACAATCTCCCCAAAGGTGCTACTTGATATGGGCTGTTTCAACCTACCTGATGGCCCTTCTCTGTCTCCAAATACCCAAAGACTCCTTTCACTCTTCTACTTGAGTTTCTTTCTCAGCTTACCCTTATCTTCATAGTCCAAATCTGTAGTTGATATACCTGAGTGGCAGATCAAAGCTCTGAAAGTTATTGTTTTCCATTAAAGCTTTTTAAAATTCATTTTTGTATTTTTCATGCTGCTAACACTGCCAGAAAACTACCTTTGTAGATGTTGATATGATTAAGGGAAGGAATTCTAATCTAAACTTACCAGCTCATTAACAGATCCAGGGCAGGCCACTGCGAAACATAAGAATATAAACAGGGAATCAAATGAAGGGTATCATTGTTTACATGTAAGGATTCATTGCTAATCTCCCAACAAGGATTATTAGCAAACTGTTTTTGAGCATCCGTCTTTCTCTGTGGTATATATTTGTAAGGGCTGACCAGCATAAAGGAAAGCCTATTTGATACAGAACAACAATAAGGTAGTAGATACTGTTATCAGGATTGGTCAGGAGGGTGTTGAAGGGCAGTGATAATTAACCTGTGAGCACACAATCAAACACAGATAAATGGATTGAGCTAATTTATTCACACACACACACACCCTTTTGACATCAAATCACAGCTGACTTATGGGGACCCTGCAGAGCAGGGGTGTCAAACTCATTTGTTATGAGGGCCGGATCTGACATAAATGAGACCTTGTTGGGCCTCGCCATGTGTGTCATAAAATGTAATGTCAGGTAACAGAGATATAAACTTTATAAAGGACACAAAAACAAAGTTTTTTTAAAACTTAAAATAGCAACATGCTTAAAACATTAGGTCTCTAAGCTGCAAAACTACTTTTGATTTATTGACATTCACCACAGAAATCTCATGCTCAGCGTTCTGAGTCTAGGACCCAAGTTAAAACATGAAATGGCTGAGTGATTAAGAGAATCTGGCAAAGCAAGCTATGATGCAGCAGCAGCAGAACTGGAAGCAGGAGATGGCTAGTTCCACTGCAGGCCTGATGGAAGCCCTCCAGGGGCCTGGTCCAGCCCTTGGGCCGCATGTTTGACATCCCTGCTGTAGAGTTTTCATGGCCACAGAAGTTCAGAGATGGTTTGCTATTGCCTGCATTCAGATCATAACCCTGATATTCCTTGGAGGTCTCTCATCCAAATACTGCCCAGGGCTGACTCTGCTTCGCTTCTGAGATCTGAGGAGATCAAGCTACCTTGGGCTATCCAGGTAAGGACCAACCCAATGTAATCATAAATTTTTCAAAGGCCAGGCTGTATCCTCCCAGCTTTTCTTTTGACCACTAAAAACCCTGTGTTGGGGATTGTGGGACCCACATGGACACACACCCAGGGCTCAGTTGAGAAAGAGACTTGGTTAAGTTAGAGTGGAGGAGGTAGGCTAGAATCCTCCCTCTCTTGCTGGCCAAACAAGGGGAAGAATTCTGGAGGTATTTTTGACTTTTGTGGATGGTGAATACAAAGTTCTAGTTCTACCATACAATTTCCAGCAATTCCTAGAGATATGTGATATCACTTCTAGGCTTTCCCCAGAAGTGAAGTCACATTGCCACTGATGGTCCTGCCCACATGTCCTCACCCCAGACTCCCGCCAATTGCCAGAATAAATAAATAAATAAATACAAGTCTCCAAGAAGTACAATCCTTGGAATGTCTTCCTGGCCAGAAAAGAGCCGTTCATATCATTAATTCAAAAGGAGGCATGAGGGAACATTGGTCAGAGCTAGAGAGACTCTAGCCAATTGGGAGGAAGTGGAAACTGGCTATATAGAGGAACTACCTTTCTTCCCATGTAGTTTTTTTTCTTCTTCTTCTGCAGCTGACTCATCCATCCTCCAGTCGTGGGGTTTGCTGAATGTCTTTTATAGGGCTAAGCAGGAATTTTGAGGTATTTTCACCAGATCAGCTTTGGGGAAACCTTTATTCACCTGTTTTGCAATGTCTCAGAAAGAGGAGTGTTTAGTTAAATAGACTTTATCTTAGACTGGTTAGTCCCCAATGCATCAGCTGGATTGATAGTGATGTCCGGAACAGGCCATCACATGCCTTATAGCAGGATACTCTGGGAAGGAGCACCCTTGATGCAGAGCAGGATCATTCCAAACCTGGTAGGGGCCCTGTGGTATGTTGGGGAGAGGGGCACCTTTCAGCCCATTAGCGCACATGCTGGTGAGGATAAAGCACTAGCCAAGTTTGAAGCCAGGTTGGAGTTGCCCATAGAAAGAAGCCATGGTTGGCTGCCTAGCACAGCACACCCTCTAATAGTTAGCCTATTTTAATAAGCAATTATGTAGATCACCTATTTAAATAAATACAACTAGTTGATCCCATACAGTTGTCTTGTGTCCTCCTTTGGAGGGAACTGAGGCAAGTTCAGAGTGTATAACATTATCACAAAATCCTTGATGGAAAGTAACTTTGAACCATAAATGGTATAAAGAGACTGAAAGCTCATGTTATGCAGAATGAGGAAGTAGACTTGTAGAGGTAGAACTGCCACTTCCGGCTGGAGGTAAGCTATGTGTGGATATTTGTTAAACATTTCTCCTATGGAAAACCCCTTTCTGTGTAGTAAACTAGCACCACAGAGTTTATGTCATAACTCTGAGTCATAACTTCTGTCATGCCCCACCTGCCCCTCCAGGGGTCTGCCACCTTCCGCCATCATTCTTATGAACCCTGAGAGTGATTGAAGGCCTTAGAATGGGAGGGAAGGAGGTTAAGTCACCACCGTCCTCCTTTCCCCTCTGGGTCACTATCTAATGTAGTCTCGGGTGACCAGCTTTCTTCCTCCCCGACCTCCACCTGACAGCTACCTTTTATCTCCCCGTTCATCTCTAAGCCCCACCTTTCCTCTTCTCCCCTACTCTCTTGACCCCATCTATCAGGGCCAGCCAGCCTCTTGTTGCTGGGGGTGGCTAGGACTGAGCTGTCTACCCCACTCTTGTCTCTCCTCGGCGGAGGGTGAGCCTGCTGCCAGAGTCCTGGGCTGGGAGACAGGCTGGAAGCAAGTGGTGTGGCCTCGCTTGGACTGTCCTCCTGGCCCTGCACTGTGGTTGTTTCTGGCAGGCCTCGGGATCTGGGCCTTACAGCCAGCCACATTGGAGTTCCAGCCCCTGAAGCAGCCAGGCCTTGATGAACTGACCTCCAAAAGCAGGATGCTTAGTGCATCAACATCAGAGAGCTGGGAGATTAGGGGTTAGTGCCTCACTGTAAAGGACATTTTGATTGACAGACTTCTGCCTGGATGTACCTCCCTTCTCTCTGATTGGTCAGCACCAGCTGAGGAGAGCTTTCAAAAGTTTTGTCAGACAGAGTCAATCATTGGTTGAACTTTGGCTTGGCAATAGCCAGTCAAGAAGAGTGTGTGTGTCGGTCTGAAGGAAACAGGCAAGTCACTTGGGAAGTGAAGGAAAACAACTCCTTGCCCTTACATTTGAGGAAAAGTTCAGAAATCAGAACGTAAAAGAATAAGTGTCAGCCCTAGCTGAATTCTGTTTATTCCCAGTCTCCAGAACTGGGGTTTAGGCTTGACAGAAGAGACTGGACAGGAGGCTGAAAACTGCCAGTCTAGCCAAACAGAAAAAGGATTATCACTCCTAGAAAGATGAGGATATTTCTTACCCTGTAATTCAGAGGGTTCAACTCAGAAGGGACCCTTGGTTTAGGTGAAAAGGGAAATGGTTTTAGATTCCTCAAGAGTAAAAAGAGAAAGTTATAATTCCACCAGGGAAGTAATTAAATACAGGAAGAAAGTACTAACTTCCAGGAAACTAAGATATTTTTATGAAACTTTATTAATACACATGGTTGCTGAAAGAAATTTCCTAGACAATCCTCTCATAATTAATTACGGAGTATCTAAGAATATAAACTTCAAATATACTTTGTTGCCTGTTCAAAATATAATTTGTATAAACTAATTTACCTCACCTTCCCATCGCCTGCCCTATCCCTAACTCAGCTGTGCCCGTTCAATAAAATCAACCTTTTCGTTTGAACTTTACTTCATGTCAAGTGCCATTTCCAAAGGTTCTTGCTGAGTTGCAACACATCTCCAGCTTGGGCAAAAGTCAAGTAACTTCTCTATCACAGGGTGGGACTCACAGAAATTCTATCACTCAAATACGCTACTAAGAGGCTGCTCAGTCAGAGTGGTGGGAAAATCTGCCTCGCAGAGGAGGAGAAGAAGAAGGTATCCGTCATACTGAGTACCTGCTGCTGCACTTGTCCTGGGACTGCAATCAGCAGTGGTGACCCCTGGGCAGTGACTGCCAGCTCCTTCATGCTCCTCTCCGCTCCTGGCCCCTGGACAGGTAAGCAGTCCAGGTGGGCCTTGCTGCCAGTGGGGTCTGGGTTTGGGATACCCGGAGCCATGCCAACTCCCTCCTGCATTTTGGGTGGGTCTGGGCCTGGACAACGTCATAGTGTTGCCAACCTCCAGGTGGAGGCTGGAGATCTCCCAGAATTCTGACTGGTCTCTGGCTATAAAGATCAATTTCTTTGGAGAACCCTGCCCAGGCTTCACCCCGCAAATCTCCAAGAATTTCCCTGCCTGGAGGTGGCAACCATATGGATGAAACAACAGAAGCTTGTCACAGTTCACCATGACTACTCCTCTGATATCTTCAGTAACTTACTAGAGCAACATCAACTATACACACAGACACAAGAAAGAGTGTCCAGGAGGGAAAATGGCTTTTTGTGAAACAACATTTTGCTATCCCTATAAATATGGATGACTCATGATGTATTCAAAGCATGGAATTGATTCATAGGCGCCATGCTCGTTGTTTCTCAGTGGTTTTCTAATCCTTTTGCTAAAAGAAGGAGCATTAACAGCTGCCCTCTGCCTTTATCATTAAAGAAGAGCAACTCTCAGTTCAGCTGACGATTGTGTGCCTTTTAGAGCACAAATGCTTCCCAAGGAAAGTATGATAATTTGTGAAGTCAGAAGAAGCAGTATATTGATTCTCCTCCCTCCTCTTAACTTTAAAGGACCAGGCAAAAGATAACAAGTAACCAAACCGGGGGTGGGGGGGGGGAGATGCCAAAGAGAGGCAAGGAAACATCCTTTTTCTTGACATTTCCCTTTGAATATTGTCAGTTTTTATATAATCTTGTGAGCTATTATAGCATCTTGCTGCCTGGTTTGATGCAACTGGAGTGCCCTCTGTCTTTTAATGTTGCAGTGTGCACCTAATTAGTCCCCCAAGATGTAACACATTTTTTTGTTCTTCAGTAGAAGAGGTATGGGTATAGGTTTTATTTTGGTAGTCTTTCAAGTGGACCATTTCCCAAAACAATGGGCTAGCAATTATATTAGGATTGGTCTCCAATGTTATCTTGTTATAAATGTGCACAAGGTGATCTGTTATAGACTTAATATCATCTAAGGACTGTCTTCTTATGTGGGCAGGCTGAGTGCCTTCATATTTAAACTGAGTTGGAAACTCTGGGCTACTTCATCTATTCAATTAATATACATGAACTGGAAGCTGAATTCCTTGGGTACCTACAGTTAAAATTAACAGAAGGGTTTAATAATATATCCAAAGAATTAATTCACAGAAAGCTACTACAATGTTCAAAGGTGTTATTGCATTAATTAACACTTAATAATTAATACCCTGTTCCAGCAAGTCTGTGGGGCTCTTAGTTGCAGTGTTTTGTTCAAAAAAACATACCTTTCTTTTAGACCAGCACCCCATTAAGCATGCTAGGCATCCTGTTTGAAAAGTGGTTACTCAAGATAAGTGTTCAAAATAAACAAATTACCAGCACTATCGAGCCCATTCCCAAAGAAAAGTGAACTTCCCAGCCACACACCTAGTGAAGGGTGGGGGTGGGGGAGGAGGTTGTTGATAAAATAGCCTTGAAAAATAACTATATGTGCCAATTTGGTACAATATTGATGTTCATGTCATCCCCCCCCCCAATATGTCATTTTTTTCTTTTTACATAATTTAACTATGCTCACATTTCTGGTTGAAAGATTTTTTCCCCCTTTGCTGCTAAGATGCCGCATATATAGCTCTGTGCAGGCTTCATGCTGTGTGTTTATCATATATGGAGGTGGCACACACCACATGGTGTACGGAGTTATTATACCACTTGTATATGGAAATTCATTGTAGCTCTGCCCCCACCCTCCACCTCCTTCTCTTCAGAATTAAAGCATCACCCAGGAGAGCTCTGAAAGATGTATGGATAGAACAAAGAGAACGGAATCTAGGGCACCGCCATAAAAGACTCCGCTAGCTGGGTTGCTTCTGCAGCCTGTACCAGTGCAAAACATTAAACATTTACACATCTGCTTGTTACCAAACTCACTTATCTTGTATTTTTAAAATAATACCTTTTTTGGTTTTCTTACTGCAAACTATGATCTTTTCAGGCAAAAAAGTGTAGGAAGAAATGTGTGCAGACTAATCTAATCCTTCCCTTACAAATAAATAGTTCATATGTGGGGTGGGGAATCGTTCAAAGGCAAAAATGCAAAGCAGTGTCAATACAGAATTGATACATTTTGCTCTTTCCTTCCCCTGGGTAATCGATACCCACTAAAGGTTTTGTATACATATTCAAAAAAGACGTGAGGTTACTTCATATCCTACCTACAAACAGTTCAGAGCTAGCCTTCAATGGGAAGGAAGCAGCCCCTTTGAGTACTACCATTTTGCTGCCAGCTCTGAAAAGACCTTAACTTTTTCAATATGTCTAAAGCCAGCAAGAGAAACACGGAAAAACATAAACAATGAAAGTAACTTGTAATATCTGACTTGCTAACGCGTTTTTTTGCTGACATCAGATCTATTTTTCTCTCTCATTAATTATAAGATACAAATCTGACCACAAGATGCATATGCTGCCAATTTGCATTCCCAGTTATGTAGACATGAAAGAAATTCTTGCATCTGCCATATCTATAAAGAAAATAAAAACCTGAATCAGCCCACAACCTATACCTACAATGTAATGTGATTCTTATGCTTCCAGAATGTTGTCAGAAATGAGCACTTTAGAAGTGCATTGAGTATACACAGTATGCATATGAAAACCCCTTAGAAATCTTAAGTCAGCATAAAGGGGGAAATTCCTATTTGTTAACACATTCAACCTTTGCTACTATCAATAATAGCTTATAATTTAAAAGCATGTGTTTTAAAATAAAGATGTCCCTTCCTTTCAAGTTTGATGGGCAACTGGTATAGTTTAATGCCTGAGTAAAATGTGATCTTGGAGGTCTTGGGTTCAAGGTTTTGGTTCTTACCTTCAAAGCCCTATATGGTCAGGGACCTACTTACCTAAGGGACCACCTTTCCCCACATGTTCCCCAGAGAGCACTAAGATCGGGGTCCCAAAGTCATCTAGCCTTCCCAGCCCCTAAAGAATCCAGGCCAGCTGTGATGAGGGCCAGGGCTTTTTCTGTGGCAGCCCCTAACTGGTGGAATAAGCTCCCGGATTAATATCTGTGTTTATTAATATTGGCTGCGGTCACACGGAACATTAGCCACCCTAGTCAGACGGAAGACATGCAGAGTTTCCGGACGCGATCTCACTGGCACGTCTGGGAAGCGTAGCACTCCCGTGGCTCAAACGAGGCTTCCCGCTGAAACCGCGCAGCAAAAAACTAGTACCTCGGAGGTACTAGTATCCTGAAACCGCGGGGCAAGGGCGGGCGTCTGATCGCGTTTCCGGTGGCATCCGGCGCCCGCCCATGTTCCCGTCCTTGCGAAAAAGTTTTTCCCCCCAGGTCTTCGTGGATGCGCAAAAGCACCCTACGGAGCATGCGCAGTCGTGCTGTACAGAAAAAAACCTATCCAGTTTGCCGAACCGCACGCTTCGTTTTTGCGCGCGGGATTGTGCTGCGATCGGCACCTCTCCCTTCCCACGGGACCTCCACGGTACCTCCACGGTACCTCCACGGGAGGTCTGGTCAGGTAACGGCGCCTTAGTTTGCCCCAGGGCACACTGCCACGCTTCCCCCCCGTGGTTTCCTGCTCGTGTGACCGGGGCCTTTAATGATTATATGCTGTGGTTTGATTTTAAACTTTCTGTTTTAACATATTTTGATGTTTTTATATATGTGTGTGTGTGTGTATCCTGTAAGCCTCCCTGAGCTTGCCTTGGCAGGGAGGGTGGGATACAAATTAAATAAATAAAATAAAAAAAATGTCATCACTGCAAGCAAGTCACCTAGACTTAGGCAAGCCACACTTTCTCAGTACCATCACCACCCTATGGGGTAGTAATACCGACCTACTTTCTGGAGCTTTTGTAATGATCACAGCACAATAATGCATACAACTCTCTATGGACACTGGAATTTCTATATAGTTGCTAAGTATTATTATCTTTCAACCTGGAGTCATCAGGCTTCCCTTTGCAAAATCTGAAGTGGAGGAATTCTTCTTCTGGTGGAACTTCTGCAGTACTTCAAAGGGAGCTGCTGAAAAAAAAATATTTCCACAAGATTAATGAAAGTTTGTTGAGGGGTAGCATGGATGTGCCCTCTTGTTTTGAAATAAATATTATAGTTCTACGTCGGGGGGGGGGGGAAACACTGAGGAATTTCAAAGGAAGCCAAAAGAGTCTCAGTCATTGGAGGGAGGGAAAGGTCCAGACATTGGATTCCTAACATCTACTACCACCTGGCTCAAGTTAGAATAGGACCCAGACTTTTCTGGAGCCTGAGGTGGGCTCATTTTGGTCTCCCTCTCTGCCCCATGTGACACTGCTCATCACCCCAACTTTTTTCTTTATTTCCAGGACAGTAGGCAGGGTTCACTTTTATTTATATACAAAATGTATACCCTGCTTTTTTGCCTGCATCAGGATCATGAAGACAGCTAACATTTGAAACAGATCAATACCCCCAGCTATCTCTGTGATGCTGCAGACTTCCTCAGGAAAACGCAGTCCATCAACCATCTCCCAGAAAATGGCATTCTAGCCACCATAGATGTTGAGTCTCTATACATCAACATACACCATAATGATGGACTGCAAGCATTAGAAACAGCATCCCTGACAACACCACAGCAGACCCACATGTTTGTTCTTATCCACAACTACTTCAGGTTTGGTAAAAACGTATACCTTCAATGGCAGCCATGGGCACCCCTATGGCTCTACAGATGCCAACATCTTCATGGTGGATCTAGAACAGCATTTTTTGAAGTCCTTGATTCATTGATTACATTTTGATTGTCTGGACCCATGGCAAAGAAGCCCTTGAGAGATTTCAGCAGGCTTTCAACAACTTCTACCTCACCATCAATCTAACTATGAATTACTCTAGACAAGAAATAAACTTCATAGACACCACAATATGGATGCACGAGGGACACATAAGTTATATCAGTTATACCAGAAACCAACAGATCAACAAACATACCTACATGCCTCCAGCTATCACCCCAACCACATCAAACAATCCATTGTCAATAGCCAAGCCTTACACTATAGTCACATCTGTTCCAGCCCCTGAGGCAGAGATATTCACTTGAAAGATCTAAGCAGGCATTTTTGCAACTACAATATCCATCTGATGTCATGAGAAAGATGATTGGGAAGGCCAGAATGATACCCAGGAACAGTTTGCTACAAGACAAGATCAAATAAAATGACAACAGAACACCACTGGTGGTCACATACAGCTCACAACTCAAACCAGTTCAATATATCATTAATGACCTACAACCAATGTTCCCTCTAAGCTGTGGAGTCTTGTGAGCAGAAATCCTACTTTGTGAGCTACTGGCCTTAAAGCTGTGAGCCAGCAATTTGGGTACTGCATAAATTAGTTTGCTCTGGAGCCATCCTTCCTGAGCTAAGACAGAATTGTGTGAGCTGGAGGCTGAAAACCTGTGAGCTGGCTCACACTAACTCAGCTTAGAGGGAACACTGCCTACAACCTATGTTGAATAGTGAAACTTCCCTCACACAGGCATTGGGGGAATGACCTTTTTTTTTTTTGCTTACCGACAGCGTGTTAACCTAAAACAACTTTTCACCTGTAATGATAAGCTACTTAACAGTTACATGGACTTTGATACTGAGGCCTGCAACAAACCAAGAAGCCAACTTTGCTCTCATATAGATCCTAGCAGCACCATCAGTGCACCCAGCAATATCAGCCATATCATCTCAAGTTCATACTCCTGCTCATCCTCTAAATGTGATTTTTTTAAAAAAAAATTATTGAGAGAAATGCAACAGAACAGCAAAGAAAAACAAAAATGCATTACAGTCAATCAGCAGGATATGAGGTGAAGACAGGACTGAAAAATCCAAGAATAGACATGGAGTAAACAAGATACCCCAATACAATCCACAAAGTAACCTTCGTATCCGTCAAAACCAACCTAAAGTGAGTTTAATTTCAGCTCTCTTCATGAACAAAAATGGTGATTGAGCCTGAGAGAATCATAAAGTATTATTTTGCATCTCTTTAACCTTTTTAATATGAATAAATAGTTAAAAACGGACCCAAGGGATGTAGGAAGTCTTTGATGGAAGAATGTTATTTTCCGACATATATTGAAGAACCCTTGACCAGACCGCAACAAACCGATCAAAACCTTTAGCCGTATTTTATAAATGTGATTTATTCCATCACGTGTCAGCAATGCCTTTCCGTCCTTTACATTGGACAAGCAGGCTAGTCCCCATGACAAACGATAAATGGGCATAACTCTGATATTAGACACAACAACATTCAAAAACCAGTGAGAGAACACGCTGACCTAAGAGTAGCCATTCTCTTACAAAGGAATTTCAAAGGGAGATTAGAATGACAGACTGCAGAATTGCAACTGATAATGAATCTCAGTGCATCCTCTGGACTGAATTGAGACCTTGGTTTCCTGCCTCATTACCAATGCTGATTTCTCCATGCCTACTACCCCTCTACATATCACATCTAATCCAGTCATGCCTGCTGTTGTTATTTGCTTGCTATTGTCATTCAGCGTTTGAAATCACTCCACACTCAAAGATATAAGGACAGATGGACTCACATTCTAGCTGAATCTGAAGAAGTGAGCAGTGACTCACAAAAGCTCTTACCCTGCCACAAATTTTGTTAGTCTACAAGGTACTACTGGACCCTTGCTCTTTTCATTAGAAACTAGCATTATAAAATACATAAGAACAAATGAAACCAGAGCTCAAATATTTATATAAAAGGACAGGAAACAGATATTAAAACATAGGGCAGGAAGGAATGATCACTGAGGGGCTTCTACTAGGCATGTGCATTATTTTGATATTAATCCCAATTACAATAATTATTAAATGGGATTTTCAAAATGATCATTAATATGAAAATGAAAGAAGTTCCCCATCTAAACAGCCTATAAAAGATCCCCATTGTTTTCTTTCACTTTGTTCTGGTTTCTTTTGTTCTGGCAGTCTCGGCCTCTATTGGTTTCATTTTTACAAGGCAACCAGCATTTTCATAATAAAAGACATATAGAGAGAGCACAGAGTTCCGTACAGGAGAAATGGACTCTGGGCTTTCTTTATTGACTGTAAATGTGTGAGGTATTTTGGTCCTGAAAGATACGGGGTGGGACTTTGCCTTTCTCTCTCCTCCCAATGCCTGCCCTGCTGTGTCAACTTTTCCCTTGCAGTCTTTACTCCTCTGCTTGCCTACAACTTTCCACACCATATCACCAAACTGTATGCTATTGTTCTTCAAGGCAAGTGGATGCAATGCTATCTGTGCTGGTGTTTGGAATCTTTCATCCCATAGACTTTGATATTAATTGTGTTGGTTTTTTATTGTTATATGTTTTTATGTTACCTGCCTTGAGCCTGTTTGGGAAGGGCGAGATATATATATATATATATA
>NW_015163111.1:740947-783865 GCF_001447785.1 Gekko japonicus | reverse complement strand
TATATATATATATATATATATATATCAAATAAATTGTTGCCTTTCATTGTACCTCTTTAACCTGTCTGTCTGAAATTTGGCAATGTAGGTGTTCATTAGGGATGGGCACAAATTGAACCATGAAGCAAAATGCATCATGAATTTTGCCCTGTTCGTGATGGGTCTACCATCATGAACTTTCTCAAACTTCTAAATTAGTCCATGGCAGATTGTAGTGGTTCATGGATGGAACAGAAAGCAGAGTCTTAAAGGGATTCTGAGTCCGTTTAAACCTCTGCTTTTTGTTCTCTGTCAAAAGCAGGAAAAACTCTCCCCACCACTCAGCTATTTCAGGCTGTCTTGTGCAGTCCATTTAAACTTTAAAGGTGCTGTAGAAGACAGCCTGAAAAACAACTGAGTGGAGGGGAGGTGTTCCCTGCCACTCAGCTGTTTTGGGCTATCTTGTGCAGACCCTTGCAGAAGACTGCCCCCCAAAACAGCTGAGTGGTGGGGAGCAAGCTGCTCCCTGTCACTCAGCTGTTTTGTGGGCCTTCTACAAACTTCATTTAAAGGGACTGGGGTCCCGTTCAATGGGGTTTGGAAGGCCACGAACTATGAACTGGTTCAATTCACAAGCAAACCTCCCGTTTCACTTTGGTTCATAGCTTAAACCAAACCACATTTTTCTGGTTCATGTCTATCCCTAGTGTCCACAGTGAATACTACCAACCCCCTAGTTTTGTCCAGTTTGGATAGAAAACCATGAAGGTACAGAACCAAGAAAGGGACAGGGGGGAGGGTCTTCCATGGAAACCATTGGGAAACAATAAAATAGACTTATGAAAATGTAATAATAACAAAAAATGGAACAAAACTGTATGAAACAACACAATAACAGTAGCCCCTTTTGGCATTAATGACAAAAATGAAAGAAACAAAACAAACTCCCATGCACAGGTTCCTCAGGTCTAGTTTCTACCCATCAATATTTTCATTAAAACTAGCAACACTTCTCAGATGCTCATCCACATTTCAAGCTTAATATTTCACCAAAATAGCATTTAGCCAATAAACAAAGAAGTTTCATAACTTGTACCAAACATCCTTCAGAAGAAATGCAAGGATTTATTATTTTCCTGCCAATAGGGATAAAATCCTGCAGAAGGAAATGATCTTCTGTAGAGGAAATAATGTGTCTTGTAAATATAGGCAGGGAATGGAAATTACCTGTGGACACAATGAATTTCTCCTCTACTTTGGGGCTCAGTCAGAGGCAAGTGGTCCATTATGTGCAGGATGGATTATCAGTTGTTCTAAAGGCAGGCTTGGGAAATAGAGTAAATATATGCATGCCAAGTACAGAATGTTCAGAAACATCTTTATATTGAAAAATCTACAGCATTGTCCCAATCAGTTGTGAAATATTGCTCTGAATGGTGAACATCATTGCATCATACTGTGGTGTATGTGATTTTGCATTTCTAGTAAGTGCTAATTAAAACAAAATAGTGGAAAGCTATGCCACTACTTTTAGAAAAAAAATTAAATGAAAAGTGTATGTTGTGGTTGACACAATATTTTCTTATATTTATAGAAAGATAGATTTGATTTGTGGTTGCATTTAGCATTTTTTCAAAAGGATGGAAAAAGTGATGTAAAACATATTTTCACTGCAATAAGATTTGCCACATGCCCTTTAAGAACTGCCACGTGACTCTTAATAAATTGTCCCTTCTTTCAGAAGAATCCCATAAAGGAGTTTTCACAGTTTTATAACCCCAGTTTTAAAATGTTTAATCTATTGGTACTGTGAATGTTGTAGCAAATGTGTTCATCTTGCAAACTTAACATTTTTGACTGCTGTTCACTAGAGAGATGAGCCTAGGAAATCCTTTCCTATCAGCCACATCACTCAAATGTTGTGCTGAATAGCTTTGCAGCTGTGCAGTACCTCGAGTGGTGTGCAGTGGTGACAGGTCTATTGGAGGGGAAAACTACAACTGCCATCAAGTTGTGTGAGGATGCACATGCTTGAAATATTGTACTCCTGCTCAGGGGTCATTTCGTAGAAAAAGAGCTAGGGGGACTCATTAGCATAACTCATTAGCATATGCCACACCCCCTGACATCACCGGAAGTGGGTCCTCCCCAAAGCCACCGGCGCCCTCCAGCGGGCACCAGCAGGGAGCTCCTGGCCCCGCCCTCCCGCACCTCACCCGGGGGGATGGCGTCCCCCCACGTCCCCCCCCAAATGACCCCTGCTCCTGCTTCTTGAGAGGAAAGCTATGGCAAACCTTGACAGCATAATAAAAAGTAGAGACATCACCCTGCCACCAAAATCCATATGGTCAAAGCAATGGTATTCCCACTAGTACTGTATGGCTGCAAGAGTTGGACCATAAGGAAGGCCAAGTGCCAAAGAATAGATGATTTCGAATTATGGTGCTGGAGTAGACTCTCGAGAGTCCCTTGGACTGCAAAGAGATCAAATCAGTCAATCCTAAAAGAAATCAACCCTGACTGTTCCCTGGAAGGCCAGATACTGAAGCTGAAGCTCAAATACTTTGGCCACCAAATGAGAAGGGAGCACTCACTGGAGAAGACCCTGATGCTGGGAAAGACTGAAGGTAAAAGAAGAAGGGGACGGCAAAGGACAAGAGGGTTGGACAGTGTTATCGATGCAACAAACATGAAATTAAGCAAACTCCAGAGGACGATGGAAGACAGGAGGGCCTGGTGCGATATGATCCATGGGATCGCGAAGAGTCAGACTCAACTGTGCGACTGAACAACAACAACTGTGCTGTACTGTTTGAATGAATGAAATGCAGCCTAGCAACTAGGCTTGAGCTGCTTGTAAGCAGCTGAACTGCCTCATGAAAAATTCACTCCCTGCTCATGGCTGGTGAAAAGAAATACACTGAACTGACAGTTCTTCAAGCTTAATCTATCTATAGGTACCAGTTCTAGACATTTAAACTTCCCTTTTGGCTGTGAAAAGATTTTTTTTTCCCTTATGGTTGTGCTGTGGAAGTATTCATGCTTGAAGACTTTGGTGTTCAATTACATTCATAACACGTACACCAGCACTGAATATCCCTGTAGTGGTGGATCTGGAATGATACTTTCCCTTCCTTGTCCCAAAAGTCTAAAGGTGCAGCCTGATACTAGTTTTACTCAGCACTACCCATAATATTAAAATCTACCTAGAATTCTGCACAGGATACAGATAAGAGGCCTTAGCAATAAAGCCTGAAACACATTTATTTTCTTGACCGTTCCAACTTTTTCTTCTTTTTTTAACACCTAGTCTGGAGTAGAGTTACGGCAGAACTTGAAAGTTCATACAGTATCTTGTGCTATTTTGGCTGATCCCAATGAAAAATATTATTTGGCTTTATTTATCTGCTTCTGTTGTCGCCTGGACTTGAAGAAAAATTATTTCCCTAAAAGATGCTACTGTTATGATAAGGAAATGCAGGATACCTTGTTTAACACACAAGAGACACAGGCTCCCAGATAGGTCACCCTGTTCCCTGGGAATGAAACAATAAACTCCTCAGATCTCAGGCTGAGAGGATATTGCTTACCTTCATGGAGACCAATAGATCAGATGGAGATGATCATTTGCCATTTGCCAGGAAGAGGCAAAATAGATTGTTGTTTGGAAATCCTGAGTGAGGACCTTAAAAGTTAAGGACATGCACCTTTTACAATGAGGAGAAATGTAGTGAAGTCTGCATCAACTGGCTTCTATTTCAAAGTCCCAGCTTGGCTTTTTGAAAGATCTCATACTGTGACCAAAGATTCTTATCCAAAGAACCTGGCCATTCGTCTATGCATAGACCGAAAGTCCTGACTGGGCAAGAGTTAGTTCACAGGCAGGGGGGGGGAAGTGGTGTGTATGGCCATTAAAATGCACACGCACACATACACACACACACACACACACAGAGAGAGAGATGGTTGCCTCTATCAGTGCCTCAAACTGCTGATAGTTAATGAAGGGAAGAGTCTGAGGGGTGGCAACTAGGGGTGTGTGCCAAGAAAAGTTTTGTTACAGTTTCAGATCTGGGCTTTGGGGAGGGGCTGCTGTGATTGCTTCATTTTGGGTAGGGTATTACTGATTGGTGTTAGAAATCCATGTGGTGATTTAATGTTCTGGATTCCGACAACCTTTTTTTTGCACACGTGCACACCATTCTTTTCAATGCTCAGCCTATTCAAGGATTTTAGGGGCAGTGGTCATTAAACATAATGCCGCCAGAATTGCACAAAATGCACTACTAACTCTCCTCTCAAGAACTCCAAACTTAAAGCACATACAGCAAAATAACACATTTTGTCAGACCCCTCCATACATACACAAGAAGCTCATTTTTGCGCACTCATCTCTCTGCATAGACTACTGAGGCAGGAAAACATTGGGCAGCAAAGGCAGGGTTGGCATCTAAAATAAATGCTTCTTATGATGTTGTGCGGAACTTGCTTTGGTGGCCTTGAAGAGAGGGAATGAAACAGTGCAGTTTCTTCCTCCATCGTCTTTGTTCTCACCTTTACTGTCATATACATTCAACTTCCTTCTTTTACAGTCCCCCTTTTCAGTTGAAAGTGACAAAATGAAGGCAAATCACTGTTTTTTTAAGATACATCAAATTAGATACAAATAGAAATAAATACAAAATGACACAAGAGTAATTAGTTGTTTTTAATATTAAAAGCAATGCCTCAACCCCAGTAGTACTACCTGAAAACAAGGTAGCAGTCTCCATAGCTCCACACTGTCAACTGCAGCAAGCCAAGTAGCAACTGAAAAATAGTAAGCACTGAGTGAACACAGCACCTTTAAAAATTCCCTCTTTGCAGCTTGTCAAGCAAAAGTGATTGGCTGGAAACCCTCTGTACTCTTCCCTTCCCAGAGTCTGATTGGAAAGAAAGATGCTGTTGCTCAGAAAATGATTCAGATCAGAGAACAACAATACTTGAGCATATTTCCTCTTTGTAGCTTGTCAGAAATGGTGATTGACTGAAAGCCCTTGCCAGGATCCTATTGGAAGAAAGTATGCCATTGCTTGGGAAATTAGTAGAATCATAGAACAACAGATATACATGCAAACTGTGTATTCTCTCTCTGCAGCTTGTCTGAAAGGTGATTTGCTGGAAATGCTAGACCCTTGCCAGGATTCATTTGGGAGGAAGGATGCCATTGCCCAGGAAAGCAAGCAGCTCCTGCTGGCTTGCTAAGCCCCTGAACTCAAAAACATTCAGATTTTGGGGGAGAGCAGTTTTATTTCACTGAGAATACTAAATTCTTACTATAATTCCAGGAAACCAAAGTAATGACCCCAAAGTGATTTTTGTGTACATTTTCACCTCAGGATTTCTATTATGCATACCCCTAGTAACAACCTACTGTATATGATGAAGAGGAAGAGGAGGAGGAGGAAGAGATTGGATTTATACCCCGCCCTTCACTTGGAGTCTCAGAGTGGCTTACAATCTCCTTCCCTTCCTCTCCCCACAATAGACACCCTGTGAGGTAGATGGGGGTGAGAGAGCTCTGAGAGAACTGCTCTTGAGAGAACAGCTCTGAGAGAACTGTGACTGACTCAAGTCACCCAGCAGCTGCATGTGGAGGAGTGGGGAATCAAACCTGGTTCTCTAGATTAGAGTCCACTGCTCTTAACCACTACACCAAACTGGTAGGAGGGAAGGGGGCAAGTGAGCTAGTCCATCTCTCACACACAGATCTCCCTCTGTCCCTCAGATACTTACAAGCAAGGAGAACAGTGAAAGGTGTGGGTTGTTATAGTTACAGCATTTGAAAAACTAGAGACAGACTCTTAGTCTCAGAAAACCTAACCCTAACCACAGTCTTAGCAGACTTGTTGATTGTGATTCACATACCACTATTGATGTAGATCTGCTGATGCATTCATGTCAGTCTCTTCTGGGAAGCTCCTGGTATATCCAGATCAATGTCAAAGCAGAAGCTACTTTCTCCATGTGGCTGTATCTCAATTCATGGTGGAACAATTAATGAATGTTTCCCTTAATGTCCTTAATCTCTCTTTCTTGTTATGTTTCTTCGCAAAATGCATGTTCCTCAGGAATGTGGGATTAACCCCCTTCAGATATTTGTATCTATGTGACTTGGGCTTCTTAATGCAATTTCTGTGCCATTTGCAAGACTGGTTGTGAGTGGTGTGGTTCTTGGACTTGGCCTAGCTTCAGACTTCACCTCCAATGTGTCTTGGACTGAGTTGTGTTCAAGGTGGCCAAGTCCAAGAACCGCACCACTCACAACCAGTCTCGCAAATGGGACAGAAATGGCATTAAGAAGCCAAGGTCACCTAGATACGAATCTCTTAATAACTGTGTTATTGAAAAGAACCATTTCTCAATATTGTTGGTTTTCATTACAATTGTGAAGATCATTTGTTGCAATACAGCTAAGGAGGCACTTTGCTATAGTACTACCCTTTCTAAATTCTTGATTTGCTTCTGCATAATCTGATTTTTATACACTGTGCATAAATTATATGCACTTCATCAATGTCTCATTATTTTGCTCCTAACAATTCAATGACAGTGATAAATTTCTGTAGAGCCATAAACAACAGCCTAGCTTGGAAAAGCATTAAATCAGAATGGGAATGTTTGTGAGCACATATGCATATACAGATTGTACACTATGGAAGTGTGTATTTAGCATGGAAAGGAGTAAATTATAGGGCACACTGGTATACTTAAGACTGATTCACCCATATGATTGCTAAATACAAGATCTCTCTTGTGTGTGATTCCCATGATTAGATATGCAAGGTAATAATGTGCATGCATGACTCATACATACAATTTGATTGGTGATATTTGTTCTGAATTACTAATATGATTCTGGAGGACTGCTGTTCATGGAGTTGTCAGATGAATTGCCTTTTTGCCTTGACTATCATTAGACTGACTGTATTTATGGGCAAGTAATAAGTATAAGGGACCCAGAGGGAAGAAGGTATCAACTCTTCGGTAACTGTAATGCATAACTAAGCTTCATCTTTTAAGGGATATGATGGAGCTCTGAATTCAAAGATGATTACATTTCCCAAATTCACAGTGAAGAGAGATTCACTTTAAGTGCATATATAATGCTGAAATGGCTATCCCATAAAAATTTAAAAGGGAAAATTCAACCAAACGCATGGGAATCCTGCATGGCTTTATGGGCCACTTGATCCTTTCAAGGAAGGTAATAAGAAATCCTTGTTTAGTGTACACATTCAACAAACACAGTAAACTGTCAAGTTAAAAGTATAATAATTACAGTTCAACAAAGCAAACAGCCTAGAATCCTGGGTGATCTTCAGAACTGGGTCATGATGCAAGTCGAAGTGTTAGGGAAGAGGTTTCAAAAAAGAAAGGGAGGGTGGGAGGCTGTGTGCATGTGATGTCATCCATGCACATAAAAAGGAATGACATACCTGGAAATGAAAAATGTAGCCTTCCCTAAGAAACTTCCATGGCCAATCATGAATTCAATTTTTTATCCCATCCTTTTCCCAAGCAGCTCAGAGCAACATTTTATTGTAACATGATCCTTGGAGGTAGGTTAGGCTGAGAGACAGCTCCTTCCCCAAGACTATCTTGTGGGTCTCATAGCAAAGCAAGTACTGGAACCTAGTTTACTTTCATATAGGAAAACCTAGCATTTCAAACATTACATCTAGGAGGTATATCTTGCAGGGTACTTCCATTAAGAAAGGGTATTAAGTAGGGGTCATTTCATAGAAAAAGAGCTGCAGGAGCTCATTAGCATAACTTATTAGCATATGCCACACCCCCTGACATCACCAGAAGTGTGCACCAACCCCTCTGACAGGCAGAAGCACCTGGGATCCAGGGTCATCTAGTCCTGCACAATGCAGGAAATTCACCAATACCCCCCACACACCCCAGTGACCCCTGTTCCACGCCCAGAATATGATTAAAAAAAACCCTCCAGGATCACTGGGGGCCAAACTGGCCTGGAGAAAAATTGCTTCCTGGCCCCAAAGTGGCGATCAGCCTTTCCTTGGGTGTGTAAGAAAGGGCCACAAGAACTAAGCACTGATGGAACCCTTCCTGCTCTACCTCTCGTGATTTGCCTAAGTTCACACAATCATCATTATGATCCTTTTAAAGTTGAAAGCATGCTATAAATGCAAAGGACTATTTGTAAGATTATCTGTAAGACACAAGACCAGGACGCATCTCTCTTCTGGCAATCACTTGGAGAGACCCTATCACTCAGCTTCCATTGCCTCACACACACTCCACACTGGAATAAGAACATAATATCAGGCCATAGCACATTGCAATAAAGCCCCTACAACTGTATACAGAAATACTGAGCTTCCCTACCATTTGCCACAACTAGCCCACCACACAACCAGGATCAAGACTCCTAAGTGGACCAACAGACAGGCATACACTCGTTTGAGAAACTGAGTATTACATTACAACACCTCTGGAACATTACAGATCAGTAGAGGCAGCACTGCACAGTGGTCAGAGTTGCAGATTGATGTGGGGAGACCCAGGTTTGTATTCTCCCTCTGCTGGCTGAGTGACCCCGGGCCAAATCTCCCCTTCTCTACCTAACCTACCCCACAGGGTTGTTGTGAGGATGAAATGGAGACTCATGGGCAGGGTCCCCAGCTTCCCTGGCAGGAACACTATGGCTGATTTCGCACTACAGCTGCTTCGATGTTGCGCTGCCATTTGCCCTGATACTATTGGTCAATTTCACACCCGAAGCCTGCATTTGACCTGTGGCTTCACCCAATTTCCTCCACAGTTTCGTGATCCTCAAAAAACAGTCAAAATGCAGCCCCGCAGCTTCGGGTGTGAAACTGACCGATAGTGTCGGGGCAAATGGCGGCGCAACATCGAGGCAGCTCTAGTGCGAAATCAGCCTATGTTAAGAAATCTCTCACAATTATGCAGCCATAGCAGGCAGGAGGGAAGGAGGTGAATACCTCCATCACCAGAGACTTGTAGAGAAAGAGTCAAACTTTGGGGACTCACCCGTGCACGAGAGGGCCAAGGCAGCGGGAGGCAAGAAGCCTGGGCGAGCTGGGCTCCTCCATGCCTGGCAGAAGATGAGGTGCAGAGGCGAGAGGTGGGCAAGCAGAAGAGGCACTCAGCCAGCCGCACAAGCTGAGTGCAAAGAAACTCCCGCTGCCCCAAGCTTCAGGGCTGCCTCGTTAAAGGAGTGCGGAGGCCAGACTCGCAAATGAGAAAAAGCAAGCTCAGGGTTCGTGGGTCGCATTTTGGGCTGTGGAAGAGGAACCGGCTCCATTCCTGGAGTTCTCTCGAGTGCCTGCGCTTTTGGTTTTGCTTTTTGCCAATCCGCCTCCCAAGACTGCTCCAGGTGCTCCGGCCTGAGGGCTGCTGGGGGCGGGGCTCGAGTGCTCATTACTTGTGGAGCTGAGGCTCAATGTCTCCAGCTGCTCCGCCACCTTCCCTTCCCTTGGTTTGGAGCCGAGCAAGCCGGCTGCTGGAGGGAAGGAGAGGCAGTTCAAACCACCTTCCCTTCCCTTGGCTTGCTCAGGATCCCAGCGGCTGCAGAGAGCCTGAGCAAGCCGCTGTTGGTAGGTGTATCCATATCTTTCATTCAGCAGCTGTAGCTATTGGTGTGTGTGTGTGTGTGCACGCGTGCACCAACCTCAGTTACTCGTAACCTAGGGAGATGCCAGGAGAGCGGCTGCCGCCCACCGAGTGCAAGGGAGGGCTCTTTACCAGCTGGACCCCCTGTTTGGAGCCAGAGTACTGGCAGTGGCTGCCCTTTTCCCATGGCAGCTCCCACATTCCAGACATTATGGAACCACTCCCCCCCCACCGCCTGTCCAAAGCTGTCTCCATGCTTACTCTTGATGTAAAAGATGGGTCCCCCATTCAGATAGAACCTCTCAGCAGCAACTAAAGGAAGGGGGAATACAAAAGCAGAAGTTTTTTTTTTTTTTTTAATGTAAGCACCTCAGCACAACCCAGCCAGCCAGCTCATAACAGGCTGTGCTGCCCTCTCCCGCCACAAGGATTTAAATGGAAAGTGCTTGGTGGACGCTACTGCATAGCTGTGATAGGGTGATTTCGTGTTTTGGTTTGTTTTTTTTAAATGAACTCCACCACCCCCACACACATCACAAGTGATGTTCACTCCAATTTAGAAAAGCGCAGTTTTTTAATTGTAGCTGCAGAATAAATACACCGGATGGTGTAAGACTGGTTTGGATGGCAGGCACAGAAATCCGAAGTCAAGTTTAAAGGCTTGACTGCTCAGATACTCTGCAGTAAGTTGTGAGTGCAGAAAAGGCTCTAGTGTCTCTATTTGTTATTTCCTTCCATTTGCATTTTTCAGAATGAACACTTGTCAAAAAGCTCTCTATGCCTAGAAATACCCAATCAAATGCTTCTAGCAATAAACAATTAGCACCTACCACCTTTTCATTAGCGTTATCAACAACAACAAAAAAAGCTTCTTCTGAAATTCCTATGGATATTTCTTATGAGCACATCATTCAAAATTTCCTTCAGGTCTCACTTGTTCTTGCTTTTTTTGCGTTCAGAATCTGAAGTCTTCCTTGTACCTTTGTCCAAACTCAACTAGTATTGTAAGTTCTCTAAACATTGCCCACTGTACCTGTGAAATACTGCTTGCCTATACTAATTAGTGAGCTGCGGTGGCTCAAGTGGTTAAGACGCTGAACTGCAGGCTGTGGAAGGTCAGTAGTTCAGTAGTTCAAGACCCGGATGCCGCATGACAGAGTGAGCTCCCATCTCTAGTTCCAGCTCCTGCCAACCTAGCAGTTCGAAAGCAAGAAATTGCAAGTAGATAAATAGGTACCACTTCAGTGGGAAGGTAACAGCGTTCCGTGTGCCTTGGTGTTTAGTCATGCCGGCCACATGACCACGGAAATGTCTTCGGACAGCGCTGGCTCTTCGGCTTTGAAACGGAAATGAGCACCGCAACCCTAGAGTTGGATTCGACTGGCTTTCGAGCAAGGGAACCGTTACCTTTATACTAATTAGAGGGAAAATTACCTGCAAGCAAAAAGCAAAATGTTTTGGTAACTGGAAAGCACTCCATTTCCACTACCCCTTTCAGTTTGCTAATATGCTCCAGATAACCGATTTTGATATGTTAGATATTCAAATATTTGTGGAATAGACACATACTTTTTAGCAAGGCTGTCATAGCAGGCTGCTTCCACTAAGAAATGTTAAATATTTATAGCAAAATAAATCACTATAAATGTTGGTTAAAAAAAATAATACCCAAAAGGTCCATATTCATGGGCAGTGAACCTCTGAATACCAAAGGTAGGAAGTTATATTGGGGGGGAGCCTTAACGTCTTTGCTTTGTTAGTGTTCTTATGAAGAGGAGAATTTCATTTTCCAAAATGCACTTTTTAAAGATATAGCCATTGACAAAGATAATGTTTTAAACAAAGCATAATTATTATTCTTTTTGTCTCTTTAAAAAGATTTCTCTTTAATTTCTCTTTGATGTCTCTTTGAAACCAATTCAGCTGTTGCACAGTTGCTTTATATTACATAGTGCAGCATGGTGCTCTAATAGGATAGGACGTTCTGCAAAAACATTGGCTATCTCTGAGCATCTGCAGAGTGAAATTCTGACATTTTGCAGAACTGCCCTTCCAGTCTGTCCTCATTTTAATTTCCCTTTGATTAAAATGGAATTGACTAGAAACAGAGTCTAAATTCCTAAAAAAAGAGAAAATGAAATTGCTAGTTGGATCTCAATGAAAAATTGGGTAAAGAAGAATTAATAGAATTTTTCTTAAACCTGTTATTAACCCTCCAGTGCCACTGTGTGAAACAGGACACTGGACTACCTGGACCACTGGTCTGACCTACGAAGACTTTTCTTATGTAAGTACATGGAATATCAGTGTTTGAGCTTGCTTGTTCTAAGCAATTTTAAAAACCAGTCTGTTAAGGCAGAACATTCTTTGAATCAAAAGGATGTTACCTATCACTGAGAAGCAGCATACAAAGGGAAAGAATGTTTCCCTACCTCCTGATTTTGAGCTAGATGAAAGGTTAAAAATTTTTGATCTTGATTTCATGGCTAAACTTTAACACTAATTATGAAGTGGTGAATTTAGTCAAACGAAGAACTGAAACTGCCTCTAGGAGCACCAAAGGGGTGCTCATTTGAGACTAAGACATGAGAAAGGTAATTTAATAGGAAAACTATGGAGTGTATAATCACCCCCCCCCCATCAAAACTACTTGGAGAGGAGCTTCACTGAATACCATGTAACTACATTTATAATTTCACATGTTGGTTTGACCTCAAAGGAGGGAAAGGATGTAAACAATTGCATAAGGTACTAAATTAAATCATTACTCATTAACTTCATGTGGGGAAAGTGAGAATTAATTCAACTGCTTGCCTAACTGTCTCACCCTAATCTAGCCACAGTAATCCATGCAATGGTCACCTCTAGATTGGATTATTGGGCCTATCCATGAGGCTGACCCGAAAACTCCAACTGACACAGAATGTGGGGGTGTGGGTCCTTATGGGGACTCTGCTTACAGCACATATCCACCCTGTGTTGTGTGGCTTCCACTGGAGTACCGGATCAGGTTCAAGTTTTTGGTGTTGACCTTCAAAGCCCTTAATGATCTGGGACCTACACACCTTTGGGACCACCTCTTGTGGTATACCCCCAGAAGAGCATTGCACTCAGTAGATCAGAATCCACAAATGGTCCCCAGTCCAAGAGATATCTGGCTGTCCTCAAACCTGGTGGAACTCTCTGCTGAATAACATTCATGCCTGTGATACAGCTCTGCAGGGCCTGTAAGGCAGAGATGTCCCACCAGGTGTTTGGCTGAGGACAGCGGCAGTTCCATCTTTTTGGCATTCCCACTCCCTGCCTCCCCATGAGGCAGTGGCACTACTGAAACTTTTAGCACCATATTTAGGTTGATTGCTTGTTTTATTGGTTTTAATCTGTTTTTGATGATGTATTATATGATATTGTGTTGTACACTGCCCTGAGCCCTGTCCTTTCAGGGGAGGGCAGCTGAAAATTGTATTTAATAATAATATTAATAGCATAGCTTTTCCCATCCCTCTAAAAGCAAGTTAGCTTGTTCAATCAGCTGAGGTTGGATAGGCTGACTGAATGAGGGGATTATAAACACCTTTGGATCCCAACATTTTTTATATAAATGGAGTCCTGCTCAACTTATCCCTAAGTCATTTTCATTGGATAAAACAACTGAAAATGTTTGAAAACAACAGCATGGGGGGAATATGTTGTCATTGTGTCTAAGGACCTTTATTACCTAAGGAGTCACTAAGTAAACTCTCCCTGGGAGCTATACCAGGCTGTTTTAGCCACAAAAGAAATTGGGTAAAGAGGAACTAAGAGAACACAAAAAGATTCTGTAGACTAGAGGAGGCCCACTAGCTGTCTAACAAAGATAATGTTTTAAAAATGGTGTCTGTCAGTTGAGATATGATATCCAAGGTGTTCCAGTTCAACTGTCCATACACCCCTACCAAGGGAAGCACACCAGAAAAAAAGTATTTTTCAGATCCGGATTTCATAGAAAGCATAATTATTAGTATTCCAAATTATTCAGGTCTCCAAAACCAGTTCACCATTCAGATTTGGGGGGTGGGGGGAGAGGTTGCTGGCATTCAGATCCATTATTCTCTATGGCAAATCTTTCGGTGTGTGTGTGTGTGTGTGTGTGTGTGTGCGGTCAATGTTTTAACCAGCTATTTGGGATCGGGATCCTGGTATTGCCAGGGATTCTCTAACGTGTATCCAAATCTGGAATATACCCCCAAAATACCAATAAGGTATTTGTCGGATATATTTTCAGACCAGATATATCCGACCCCTAACCATGTAAGGTTGCTACTTTACTGTGAAGTCTAGGCTAGAATGTCTTGAATCTCCAGTTCTTTTACAGCCTCCTGGAACATATCTTTACAGGCATACCAGAACACTGATAGAACAAAATTTGAGTCCAGTGGCATCTTTAAAACCAACAAAGTTTAATTCTGTGTACAAGATTTCATGTGCATTCACACTTTATCAGATACATTGAAACAATTTTCCTCAAATCTTACATATACTAGAAGGAGGGCAGTTTAAAACCCCTACTGAATTATGACAGTTCTCTTTCACAAGTATTGGGGGGGAAACATTTTCTTGCACACAGACAGCCCCCCATCTCAAACAACGCCTCACCCACAATAATACAATATCTAATTTGAACATGGACTCTGGTACCAGAGCTTGCAATAAATTCAGATGACAACTTTGCTGCCACATACTCCCAGACAACAGAATAACTGGACCTAACAACATCAACTACATCATCTCTGGCTTATTCCCTTGCTCATCTTATAACATTGTATATGCCATTAAATGCCAACAATGCCTTTCAGTTCTGTACATAGGGCAAACAGGTCAAACCCTATGCCAATGGATAAATGAACACAAATCTGACATCAAGAATTACAGTACTGAGAAACCTGAAGGAAAACATTTCAGCCTCTTAGGGCACTCAGTGGTGAACCTCAAAGTAGCTGTTTTACTGAAAAGGAATTTCAGAAACAGACTGGGATGGGAAATTGCTGAATTACAAGTTATTACAACACTCAGGACAATGGAACCCCCAGGGCTTTACAGAGATACTAGATTCTTATCTCACTACATGTGCTAAGTCACTTATACCCAGAATTAAACTTTGTTGGTCTTAAAGGTGCCACTGGACTCAAACTTAGTTCTCACATCTGTCGTTAACTCTTTTATTATCTGTCTGCTATTTGCTGCTGTTCACAGACCTTACCAAAGGCATTATTCCAGTCTTAGCTATACTTATGCATCTTGACTTTAATTAGCTTTTCCTGGCAAGTAACCCCCCCCCACCTATATGTAATACTTGATGAAATCTGTTTCAATATATCTGAGGAAGTATGCATTTACACATGCTAAATCACTCAGTTCTCACTTATACCCAGAATTGAACTTTGTTGGTCTTGGGGGTGCAACTGAACCCAAACTTAGTTCTCACACCAGTTTGTTAACTCTTGTACTTGAATGCTTATTTGCTGCCATTCACAGCTCTTAACAACTGCTTTAGTCCAATCTAAGCTATACCAACCAGTTACTTATGCATCTTGACTCTAACTAGACCTTTCTGGCAACTAACCTCACCCACCCTCTTTCTAACTATATGTATGGCTTGAGGAAAACTGTTCCAATGTAGAGAAGGAAGAGGAGGAGGAGGAAGAAGAAGAAGAAAAAAAAGAAAAAAGAAAGAGATTGGATTTATACCCCACCCTTCACTACCTGAAGGAGTCTCAAGAGCAGTTTACAATCTCCTTTCCCTTCCCCTCCCAACAGACACCCTGTGAGGTAGGTGGGGCTGAGAGAGCTCTTGACAGAATTGCCCTTGAGAGAATATCTCTGAAAGAACTTATGACTGACCCAAGGTTACCCCAGCAGCTGCATGTGAAGGAGTGGGGAATCAAACCCGGTTCTTCCCAGATTAGAGTCCACTACACCAGGGGTGGCCAAACTGTGGCTCTTCACACATATTGTGCAGCTCCTGGCAGGGTGGCTGGGGAACTGAAGGGGAGGCATGCCTCCCCGATTCATCTTCTCTTTCCCAGCCACTGTTTCCCTCCCTGGGTAGGCTTGAGGTGGTGGTGGGGGTTTGAGAAAGAATGCAACTTTAACTTTAAATTCTTTCTTTTTGTCTTTCTTTCTCTCTCTTCCTCCATTCCTCCCCTTCCCTTCTCCATCTATTTGCTTTCTTTGCTTCTGTTTCTCTTTCTCCCCCCCCCTCTCTCTCTGACAAATAAATATAATTATCAATATCTGTTTTTACCCCTTTTGTTTTTATTTTTGGCAGTCTCATTCAATATTAATAAAAAGCAAATTTGCATATTTTACAATAAAACATATGGGTAATATTTGTTCATGTGTTGTGGCTCTCAGACATCTGACATTTATTAATAACATAAGAGAAGCCAATGTTGGATCAGGCCAATGGCCCATCCACTCCAACACTCTGTCACACAGTGGCCAAAAATACCAGGTGCCATCAGGAGGCCCAGCAGTGGGGCCACCAGGACACTATAAGCCCTCCCACTGTTACCCCCTCCAAGCACCAAGAATACAGAGCATCACTTGCCCCAGCCTGAGAGTTCCTATCTATACCTTGTGGCTAATAGACACTGATGGACCTCTGCTCCATATGTTTATCCAGTTCCCTCTTGAAGCTGTCCATGCTTGTAGCCGCCACCACCTCCTGTGGCAGTGAATTCCATGTGTTAATCACTCTTTGGGTGAAGAAGTACTTCTATGTGGCTCTTATGTTAAGCAAGTTTGGCCAACCCTGCACTACACCAAACTGGTATCTGATGAAGTGTGCATGCACACAAAAGTTTATACCCAGAATAAAGTTTGTTTGTCTTACAGGTGCCACAGGACTCAAACTTGCAAAGCTCCCAGCGACCTGGCAATGCCGCTGGTTGCCGGGGGCTGTTTTGCCACCCTGAGGAAGCTGGACAGCAACAGACCCATGATGCCTGGCATCGTGATGTAGGCGGGGGGCGGAGCCGGCCTGGATAACAGCCAGGCTCCGCTCCCACCCAATGTCAGTTGCTCTGATGTGCTCGAGCTGGAAACAGCTCAGAGCACAGGGAGCGAAGGCCAGGGCCTCTGCGGAGGGCCTGGGAAGTGGCAGGCTGAGTCAGCAGCTGGGGTAGCAGGTTGCGGCAGCGGCCAGAACATCGGTGTGACAATGCTGGCCACAGTGTTGGGCAATAGCCGCGGCCAGAGCATCGGGCCACAGTGGCAGCCAGGGGCAGATGCCGTGGTGCCGGTTGGAGCATCAGGTTGCACTGGCGGCCGGGGCAGAAGCCTCGGTGGCAGCTGGAGCCGCGGCCAGGGCATCGGGGCCATGGCGGCAGCCAGAGCATCAGAGCTGCAGCAGAGGCTGGAGTCCTGGGGGCGCAGCTGCAGTCCAATTTGTGTCTCTCCATCTTGTTTAAAACAAACAAACGAATAACCTTAAACAACACACATATGCAAAAACGCGCCCCCCTTTTAGGTTGGGGTGAACATTAGAGGGTGTGGGTGGCTGCAGTTGGTGAAGCTGCTTAGTGCCACCCCCCCATAGGTTTTCCCTCAGTACAGCGGCCTGCTCATCAGGGCCTTGCTTTTGGCCCCCTCCCCTCCCCACTATATCTGCATTTTAGCATTGGGGGAGGGGTGGCTGATAACTATCCCCCCTCCTGTTCAATGGGGGAGGGTTCCGGTTATTGGGCCAGGACTCATAGGCCTTCCTTGCAACTTGCCTCTCCAGTGGTGGCCATTTTGTGGTGGTGCCCAGTGGTGAGTGGCGGCAGCCATTTTGTTGTGCAGAGCCAATGTTGTGAAGGGTGGCCATTTTATATTGTAATATACCCAGGGGGAGAAACATGGGAGGAACATGGGAAAACACTTTACCTCTTGCTTTTGTATAAAAGTGATGCTGGTTCCATCCAATTTGGGTGAACCGGGATTGATTCTCTGCTCCTCTACTTGCAGCTGCTGAATGACATTGGGCAAGCCATGGTTCTGAGAGAGCTGTTCTTTAAAGAGCAGTTTGCAAAAGAGCTCTCTCAGCCCCACCTACTTTGTGGGGAGGGGAAGGAAAAGGAGTTTGTGGGACACGTTAAGGCTCTGAGGGTGGGGCACGGTATACATCATATCTCCTCCTTCCTTCCTCCATCTGCTGTTGATCTGCTTTTTAAGGTAGGATTTATAAGGGAACTAATCTATGCAATAACTGCCTTGAGGGCTTTTTGGCAAGAGACATGTCTCAGTGAGAGACCATCTGCTTGGCATGCAGATGGTCCCAAATTCAATCTCCAGCAATTAGGGAAGGATTTGGGAGTAGTGATTTGAAAGACTTCTGCTTATGATATGAAGAGCCTTTACCAGTCCGAGTAGGCAATACTCAATTCAGCAAGCTTAAAAGCGTAGAGTGCTATTGAAGGTGCTATTCCTTATTTAAAATGAATACATAAAAATAAATAAATAAAATGGATCACCTACTTTAAGTAACAAGGGATTTCTATTCAATAGCATTTTTCATGGCTTTATTAAGAGAAAAATAGTATAAATGGCCAGTTCTTCAGATTGTTATATTTGGCCCTAAAGCAAAGGGATATTTCCAGTTTAGTGGTTAAGAGCAGTGGACTCTAGTCTGGGGAACCAGATTTGAGTCATTCCTCCACATGGAGCCAGCTAGGTGTCCTTGGGTCAGTCACAGTTCTCTCACAGCTTTTCTATTCAGAGCAGTTCTCTCAGAGCTATCTCAGCCTCACCTACCTCATGGGGTGTCTTTTGTGGGGAGAGGAAGGGAAGGAGATTGTAAGCCTCTCTGAGTGAAGAGCGGGGTATAAATCCAGTCTCTTCTTTTTCTTCTCTAGAATACTATAGAAGCCTTTAATGGCATCTAACTAAACTATGAATAGAAACTGAATTTGAGGTGAGGGAGTGCAGCCAAGGGGAATGGCTACTTGAAACTGGGTAGCTCAATTGGGCACTCAGTGGGTGCGTTCAGATGGGCCATTTAAGCCGGCATAAACTGCTCTGGTTGGAACCGGAGCAGTTTGATCCAGAAGAAACGCGATCACACTCACCTCCTGACTGTGCAGCACATGGTGATATGCCCATTCACACTACCAATACGCAGCAGTGTGCGTTGGCAGGTTTTAAATTTTTTTTTACATTTTGCACATACGCATATGCAGCCATCCAGAGAGTTGAGATCTTTGTGCAGGCACAGAACACCCTGTCCCGAAAAGCGTGCCCTGAAGTGAAGACTTCCATTTAAACTTTTACACCGAAAAGGGCCTCCATGAGGTCCCGGACTCGTCCGCAGCCTAAAATTAAGCATATTTTTTGTTTGTTTTACAAACGCTGGGGCGAAGCTTCACCCGAGTGCACATCAAGGAGGCTAAAAAAATATGGTGGCCGAAAAGCGGAAGCCTCGGGTTTCTGAATGGAAGTGGCTCTACACTGTCAGAGAGCGATCAGACAGGGATAATGTGGTTGGAACTGGTGCACTCAGGATACCACCACTTGGGGACCTAGTAGCAGAATACAACGGTTAAAGGCTGTTTGCAACAGTTGGGGATGGAAGGCAGATGTTTGTTGTGTGATCACCCGTAAGGACACCAATTCCAACAGGCATCTATACCAGCATAAACTGAATGCACCCAGTGTGTGGTGGCAAAATCAAGTGTAATCTGAATGGGAAACACCTGAACTTCTAATGGTTCCCTTCTGTGAAGGAATCCTTATTAGCAACATGTGACTTTGACAGTATGAATGCATGCTGAGTTGGCAAATTGGGTTACTCTTTGTCATGTGTTAGGATTCATAATATTCATTGCAATATGTCATTAGTACCTTATGTTTTCTGTTTTTAGCAGGGATACGGTGTGACTTACGATCTGATGATGTGATCTGGGAATCTGACAGCTGGCATGTGTCAGCTACGCTGCCATGGGGGTTGGGGAGCTCGGTCTGTGTCTGGTTATTTGCTACTGCATTCCTTTCTGTGCTTTTTCTGCTTTGCACCAAAATGCTTATTTATACAGATGTGCAGGAGGGAGTTGTATCGTCTAGGTTTTTCCTAGGTGCCGTGGGAGAGTGTTGGTTCTCAGCTTTAGCTACCTAATGGTCTCCAAGCTTTATCCCGTGCACGGGACGGTGCCTCATTGGCCAGTGCTCTGGGGGGGGGGGTGCATACGAATACCCTATATCCTATTATGCCCAAGGGGCTGCCACCATTCTTAACAGTGCTTATGTTACTGCATCTATAGCTCTGCAATAAAGTATTACCATTCCTGAATGCGTGTACTTCGTTGTTGGCTGTGGGTTCTGACATTCTGTTAAGAATCCTTCATTCTCTATCTCCGCGTATCTCTCCACAACCGAGATGAGCGACAGAGAGGAGAAACCAATTCTTAAGAAGGACGGCTCTGGGGAGATCCCGACCCCTACCACAACCAGTGAGGGGACTCCCATGACCCAGGCAACTGTGCCGGTGACCACTACGCCTCCGGTAACTGCAGCTGAGGTGGGAGCCATTCCAAAGATGACCTCGACCCTGGTGTTCCTAACCCGAACGGGTCCGAGGCGGCAGCCCAGCCATGGTTACCGGCAAAGCGCCAGCTGGAGCCAGTTTCACCTGGACTCTACAGCAGAGACTTATATGCTCACGCAGGGGCCACCAAGAGACAGCTGATTCGACCAGGAATTGTCCATGGCAGGGGGGTTTCCTCCCTTTGGGGCCCCATTCGAGCCATTGCCCGGGGCATGGGTGACAGAGAGGATGAAAGCGAGAAGTGGCTGTGTGTCCCCGGTAACAATTCCCCCGCATAAACATTCAGATTATAGCATTGAACTGTTGCCGGGGCAGAAACTACCCAAGGGGCGCATTTATGCAATGGGACCGGCCGAAAAGGAGGAACTGCACAAGTTCATAGACAAGAACTTAGATCGTGGGTTCATCCAACCGGCCTCGTCCCCCTATGCGGCCCTGGTACTGTTCCAAAAGAAAAGGGATGGGGGGCTGCGAATCTGCGCGGATTACTGAGGCTTAATTGCAGTGTCTTCCACTAATGCCTATCCCATGCCGTTGATTAAAGACTTGCTTGCTGAAGTGGCAAAAGGAAAAAATCTTCTCCAAGCTGGACCTTGAAGATGCCTACTTTCGAGTGCGCATCAAGGAAGGGGACGAGCATAAGACTGCTTTCAACATCCCCCTCAGCCAGTTCGAATACCGGGTGATGCCCTTTGGCCTTCAGGAGGCCCCAGGGGTCTTCATGAACCTGATCAATGAAGTGTTGCACAAGCACTTATTCAAGGGGGCGCTTGTTTACCTAAATGATATATTACTGTATTCCCCCGACCTACCTTCACACATGAAATTGGTGAGTCAGGTCTTAACCACATTGCACAAGCACAAACTGTTTGCTAAACTGTCAAAATGTGATTTTCGCAAAATGCACATTGACTTCTTGGGATATCGGATCTCTGACCAGGGCCTAGAGATGGACCCGGGGAAAATTTGTGACGTGTTGGGTTGGGAAGTACCTTGAACCTGAGGACAGCTCCAATCCTTTCTCAGTTTTGCGATCTTCTACAGAACCTTTTTACCCAATTTCGCCCAGCTCAGCTTACCCCTCACAGATCTACTAAAAACTAAGGGGAGGGGCCCAGAGGCTACTAAGCTGAGCGCCAAGCTTCCGTGGAGTAAAGAGTGTCAGGAGGCATTCAATCATCTCATAGCCTTGTTCACCTCGGAACCGGTCCTTGCACACCCCGATGAAATGAAGAAATTTGTTGTGCAAACTGATACATCTGATGTTGCCATGGGGGGTGATTTTGCAAGAAGGGGGGGATGGCTTGTTGCATCCTTTAGCTTACGTGTCAAGGAAATTCAATGACACGGAACATAACTGGTCAGTATGGGAAAAGGAGGCAGAGGCAATAAAGCTCACCCTATCCACATGGAGACATTGGTTGGAGGGGGCGAGGGTCCCGTTCGAGGTGTGGACTGATCACAAGAACTTAGACAGCCCGTCTGTCTCATTTCTGGAAGGGGATACGGACATGGGGCCAGGGGACACTGTTCAATGGTGTAAACAATTGCGGGACTCTTGGCCTCTCCTGTGTAAGACTTTGACAGCTCCCAAAGAAGCTTATAAAGCACAGGCTGATAAGAGAAGGGTGGAGGGTTGGGCTCTACAGCTTGGTGACTCTGTGTATGTTTCTACAAAAAATATCAAGATGTTATGGCCAAGTCGGAAGTTGGGTTGGAAATACATTGGGCCGTTTAAGGTTTAAAAGATCATCAATGATGTTGCTGTAGATTTGGACTGGCCAAATATTTGAGAAAATTGCATTCTGTAATTCATTTCAGCCTCCTGAAAAGAGATTCGGGTTCCAGCCCCTGGCGTCCATTGAAACCAGTTTCCCCTCCTATCATGATTGAGGGCGAGGAGCATTATGAGATATCTAAGATTCTGGACTCTAAGATTAAATGGGGAAAGTTGATGTATTTGGTTGAGTGGGTGGATTTCGGACCCCAGCACCTTGAATGGGTGGAAGTAGGGGATATTCAGGCCCCTGGACTGTTGCGACAGTTCCATTGCAACTTCCCGGACAAACCGGGAGACCTCCCGGAATGGTCGGGAGAAGCTGATTTTAGAGAGGGCAGTATGTCAGCTATGTTGCCATGGGGGTTGGGGAGCTCGGTCTGTGTCTGGTTATTTGCTACTGCATTCCTTTCTGTGCTTTTTCTGCTTTGCGCCGAAATGCTTATCTATACAGATGTGCAGGAGGGAGTTGTATCATGTAGGTTTTTCCTAGATGCCATGGGAGAGTGTTGGTTCTCAGCTTTAGCTACCTTTATCCCACATGCGGGAGGGTGGCTAATTGGTCAGTGCTCTGGGGGGGGGCATACGAATACCCTATATCCTATTATGCCAAAGGGGCTGCCACCATTCTTAACAGTGCTTATGTTACTGCATCTGTAGCTCTGCAATAAAAGTATTACCGTTCCTGAATGCGTGTACTTCATTGTTGGCTGTGGGTTCTGACATTGTTACTTACACGACATTGGTTTGGTCCTAATGAGTATTCTTCACATGTTTAATAGTGCATTTGTTTAATAGTGCATTTGTCTTTAAGGGGAGGTCCAGTGAGTTGCCAGGGCCTAGTTGAGTGGTGTTGGTTATGACAGGGCTGTGGGAGGTGCTGGCTGGGATACGGTGGTGCAGCCACGGCAATAGGAAAAGAGGCAGATGGCTTCCAGGGAAGTTCCAGTGGGGGCAAGGGTTAAGCAGAACCCATCAGAGGATCAGCAGAGTTTGGGAGGCCAGACAGCTCTTCTGCCCACGCACTTGGGAAGAATGAAACTACTTCTAGACCTGGCAGCCCAGCCTTACTTGCATATAGTTAAAGAGGTGCCACTGGAGCCATCTTCGCATTATGGTGAGTGAGCATACAGTCTGCACACATGTGCATATATCGGATGGTAGAAAGGAGCCAGTGCACATTTCTGTGTACTTGTTCTGGTCTTTAGGATAGGAGCCCGGTTTCTATTAAGAAATTATAGGTACTGCACAATCTTCAGGGTATGGTTTTTAGAATAAATAAATGAATAGAATACCAAACAAACAAACAAACAAAATTACATTATACAGGTTTTTAAAGTGACACCATATTTTAAATTGGCAATATCACAATTTTAAAAAAATGCAGATCAGAAGTTGGGTCATTAAAAATTATTTACAAAGACAAGGAAACAAATTGGCAATATCACAATTTTAAAGCCGACCTCACCGGTTGGCTATGATAGTTCTTCGTGGTTATTGAATACCTAGAAGCATTTCAAAATGCCTTATTGGGGTTGTCCCTTGACTTTTAAAGCAATGGATGCCTCCCTGTTCGGACCAGCTTGCAATCATAGGACAGTTTTTTTTAAGAACGCCAAGACACTAAGAGAATTGATCTAGATCTCCCCTATTGGGTTTTCCACGGTTTGACAATCCAGGGGATCTGGGACTAGATCGGAGACGGTCTCTTCTATATAGACTTTAGCCAGTGACAATTCCAGGCCTCAGTTTCCTATCTTTCAGAGTGCTGGGTTGCCAGAAGATCCAAAGGAAATGAGTCTTGTCTGTTTAATAGAGACTTAATGCATGGAAATGCACAGATGTAGTTTTGCATGGCATGGAGGTAAATAACATAACTGGATAACTAACATCCCTTTAAAGGGAGGGGGCTTCCTTGGCTACCCAGGAATATAAATAAGTTATTTCATTTGATCAGTACAAACATAAGCCCTATGAACGTTGGGCAGTGTCTTGCAGTTCACAATGACTGGGTAAATTTATACATTGCGTGTAAAGGTAGTGTAATTTCTAAAACATTTTATGAAGGTCTTGGGAAAAGGAGCTCTAGAGGAACAGTGGCATTGTGGATCAGTGACTTAGTGGCGGGCTTTTGCCTAGTGTTCAAAGAATGGAATTGCAAAGTTTAGAGTTATTAATGAGGTTTTTCCTTCAGGTGCTGCTGGTCGTGGGGCAAGATGAAGAGTCAATGTCTGCAGCCACAGCATGGTCTTTTGGCGCCACCGACTGGGCCAAGAGGACACCCTGGCCATGTAGCCCTTGGTGCTACGAGCTGAGGCAGACCTTGTGATGATAGGAGCAAGATGACCCAGAGGGTGGATAGTCCGGCCAGCAAGGCCCTTGTGTGACAAGCTGAGGCTGTCCTTGCAATGATAAGAGCAAGGTGGTCTGGAGTGCAGATGGTCTGGTCAGCTATTCTGCTTCACCATGAATGACAAAGGCATGGTGCTACGAGTGGAGACTGATCTTGTGATGTTAAGAACAAGCTGGCCCGGAGTGCAGATGGTCTGGTCAGTTAATCCGCTTCGCCATGAATGGCAAAGACATGGTGCTACAAGTGGAGACTGACCTTGCAATGATAAGAGCAAGGTGGCCTGGAGTGCAGATACTCTGGTCGGCTACACTGCCTCACCATAAAGGGCCAGGCCCTGGTGTTATATGTGGGGGCTGACCTTGCGATGATAAGAGCAAGGTGGCCTAGAGTGCAGATACTCCGATTGGCTATTCTGACTCGCCATGAAGGGCACGACTCTGGTGTTACAAGTGGAGGCTGACCTTGTGATGGTAAGAGCAAGTTGGCCTAGTAGTGCGGATAGTGGGGTCGGTTATTCTGCCCCGCCAAGTATGGCACAATGTGGAGTCCCCTGCTAGGCATAAAGCCACCCGCCAGATGAAGAAGGCATGGAGGGTGGTGGAGTTCCAGGACCTGTATAGGGCTGATGGGGTGCACCTATCAGATAGGACAATGGGTTATTTTTTAAGATTTGCGGCAAGGGATTAGGTCAGCCTTGGACTTTTGGTGGGGAGAAAAGACCAAAGCAGAGGCTTGGTCTTGGCTGTGGCAGGTTGGTGCGAGCAAGGAACCGGTGAGCACCTTACGGCATTTTCCCCATTAGGGAACAGGGGGTAATCAGGAACTGCCTTCGGATTTCTAAGGTCCAGGGAGGGGAATGGTGATCACCTCCTCTGGGAACCTCTTAGGGTATGCTCCTCTCTGCAAGTTGGAAGGCTCCAGGAGTAGGCACTCCTAGGTGGCAACCAGTTTGCTGGGCTGCCAGTCGCAAGCCAGACTGATGGCACAAGACCGGAGCTGGGTGACCCACCCAAGAAAAGGGCAAGTTGGTCAAGGGAATGACACCTGCCTTGCCTGTTCCATGGTCCTTTAGCTGGTCCCTTGCCGCAATGTTATGTTAAATAGTTAATAAAGTGGCCTTTGTTTACTTCCAAATTGTTGTCTGTCTCGTTATTCTGACTGGGGTGGGCAACAAAGCTCCCAGAGACACACCAACACCGCTGGTCGACGGGGGCTGCTTTGCTGCTCTGAGGAAGCTGGGCAGCAACAGACCCACGACACCTGGTGTCGTGAAGTAGGTGGGGGGTGGAGCCGGGTTGGATAACAGCCAGGCTCTGCTCCCACCCGTTGTCAGTTCCTCCGATTTGCTCACCCACCCTCCCGCCCTGTTCTTAGTGTAGGCTACGGCTGGTTGCCTATAGGGGCCAGGTAGGAATTTTTTGCTTTTACTCAGTATTGGCTGAATGGGTGGAGGTGTTTTTGCCTACCTTGCACTGAGAGCAGTGGATTGGATAGTTGATTGTGGTGGTCGACAACTAAATAGGCTGGTCACTTGCCAGGTTGGTGTGGGCAAGAAACTGGAACTGGTGAGAACCTTATGGCATTTTCCCCATTAGGGAACATGAGGTCATCAGGAACTGCCTTCAGATTGCTAAGGTCCAGGGTGGGGAATGGTGATCACCTCCTCTGGGATCCTCTTAGGGTATGCTCCTCTCTGCAGGTTGGAAGGCTTCAGGGGTAGGCACTCCTAGGTGGCGACCAGTTTGCTGGGCTGCCAGTCATGAGCCAGACCAATGGCTCAAGACCGGAGCTGGGTGACCCACCCGAGAAAAGGGCAAGGAGGTTGGTCAGGGGAGTGACACCTGCCTTGCCTGTTCCATGCTCACTTAGCTGGTCCCTTGCTGCAATGTTATGTTAAATGGTTAATAAAGTGGCCCTTGTTTACTCCAAACTGTTGTCTGTCTCGTTATTCCGACCGGGGGGGGGGGGCAACTTCAGACCTAAACAGCTACCCACCAGAACACTGATGGTACCTTCAATCAATCCTTGTTTACTTTTGGTCTAAGTGGAAGAAATTCTGGTTTCCAGTGAGACACACAGAAGAGGACCCTGTATCATAAAGGTAACCCGAATTATTGCACTCTGAATTACACATCAAATGTATGAATCTTCATTTAGAATGCTCACAATTTTATGTTCATAGCAATTATTCAGCGAACTTAGCAACACAGCTGCTGGGTCACAATAAGCCTACTCAATAACTGCAATTTTAAAATATTTTCCCTCGTTAGTTTCTTTTAAGAAATAATTAGTTTTAGTTAGTCATCATCAACCTGTTACCATCTTTTAAAAACAGATTAAAATAAATGAAAGAATTATAATGTGAATTAACCAGACATTTTGGACCAGATCAGTAATTACTTGCACAGAAATGTATTTCTTTGCTGAAGTCTGTATTTGAGGCAAATCAGCATTGCAGGCGGATGTGAAATGACTTGAAGAAAGAAGTAAACTGTGAGAAGCAACAGCCATAGCTCTATTTACAACAACAAAGATCACCAATGGGCATGACAATCAAATGATACCAAACTAGAAAGGGGGTATCTAATAGAATACACAAGAGTTAAGCCTTTTCTGTTTATGTGTCCTGTTTGGACAAGTCTACCCTGACTTTAAATCCATGAAGAGTCAAGCATACTGTTCAAGCTCTTTTCTGTTAAACATTAGCTGATATTTGAAGGAGGCATTTATTTAATTTAAATGTTTCTATATTGCCTTTTTACCTAAACAGGGTCACCAAGTCATCAAACTTAAAAATATTAAAACATTTCAACATTAAAATGTCTGAGACATTAAAACACTTAAAATAATGTATATAAAAATCCCCCAATTTTGCAGGCTCTTCCCCACTAGCAGCCAGCTGGCCAGCAGGGGGAAGCCCCACTCCAACAGCCACCATGTGCCTTTAAATCTTGGCAGGATATTTTAGAAGAAGCTTGCAAACTGTGTATGGGAATGTGTGTGTGCCTTTAAATCTCAGCCGTATGAAAGCTGCATGGGGGGGGTGAGCAGGAAGAGAGCACAGGCCCTCTATTTGTTTCACATTTGTCTTGAAAGTCATGTGTATAGTAAAATGGATAGTAAACAGTTAATTAAGAACCTGATTATAGGATGGAGGAAAACTCCATCCCCTAGACTGCTCTCTTGCTTACTTTCATTTTTCTTTGTTAGTCTGAAGAAGTTGGTTGAAATAAAGCAGATTGTTACATTCAGCAACTCCTGTGAGTAAAGCGATTTATACCATTGTCCCAGTGAGATCACAAAAGTGTGGGCTTGCAAATTGTTTGTGTCTGGGAAAAGATTCATTGTTTATTTTGGTTGCTTTGTGTGTGTCCCTTAATAAAGCTATGCTTGGAAATAATACCAAAGCCTGACATGTGACTTCTGGGGGTATGACAAATTACACTTTCATTTAATGGAAGTACAGCTTTGAAAGTAAAAAAGAGGGTGACGACATGAAGACTGTATTCAGGGGAACTGTACCGCTGTATTTTTATTTTTTAGGTTATGGGAAAGTCTCCAGGCTCTACCTCTAAAGTCCCCAGGTATTTCCTAAGTTGGACCTGGCAACCCTAGACCACACAATAAGGGAGGAGGGCCAATAAAAGGTATCAGGGGTATGCCAACAAAACAAAACAAAAATTCACCTACTGGCAGAAGACAATGACTGGTAGAAGACACACAAATCTACCTGGAGAGGGAGTTCCAAAATTTCAGCACCATGATCTATCAAGAAGCATGCCATATACTTCTCCCTAGCCATGCATCAAGGCTAATGATCAGGGGTCATTTCCTGCGGGAGCGCACAGGAGCGGAGCTCCGGCAGTAAGGAGCCCAGGGGGCGGGCACATGCAACAAGTCCCACCCCCTGCTCCCAGAAGCCCTCAGTCAGGCCACAAGGAGCAAGAAGGAGCCAGGTAAGTTGCAGAGCCCCCCCCCCAGTCCGCCTTGGGGTACAAGCTCTCCCTCCTCTGTGGGGGCAGATTTGCACATTCCGCCCCCCCATAGCTAGTAATCCAAAACAGTCCAGTGGCACCTTTAAGATTAAGTTTTATTCAGGTACAAGCTCTCCCTCCTCTGTGAGGGCAGATCTGCACGTCCCCCCCCCCCATAGCTAGCAATCCAAAACAGTCCAGTGGAGCCTGAGTGGTGGATGTTGCCTTCTGACACACTTCCGGTGATGTCAGGGGGTGTGGTATATGCAAATAAGTTATGCTAATAAGCCCCTGCACCTCGTTTTCTACTAAATGACCCCTGCTAATGGTACCCCAACCCCCATTTCCTGACATGTTAGCCCTGATAGCTTACTTTACCCACATGGTTATTACCAGCAGGAACGAATAATGCCTAAACGAGGCAATCAGCTAGGTCACTAATAAGCATAATGGACAGCCCCAAAGTGAAGTAAGTGTGTGGGTGAAGTAGTGTCAATTAGCTTGGTGAGATAAAAATTCCATCCCCCACCCAACAAATGCCTGCTCAGAAGGGTTAAGGAGGGAGGTAAAGGGACACCTGCCAATTAAAAGAGACTGCAATTTAGGGGGGGGCTTCATTTTTCCATCTGCTCAGTGGTACACTTGGTACCTGGGATACGCCTGACCTTCTCCACTCAGACCTACTGAAATGTTACTTATGCTTTAGCTTATGTGTATTGTCTCCACTTCACATTGACTTAATTTGTAAAGGTTTTTTTTTTTAAAAAAAAAATCTTGTAGTTTTATGGTGAAGGTAAAAAGATTGGCTCAGGTGGTTTAATACTGGGGACTTCTTTAAATATCACAATACAACCAAATCCTGCACATATTTACTCAGAAGTTAGTTCTATGGATTGAACTGGGCATTGGTATGTATGTATGTGTTTTCAGAGTCTGATATCAAATGTTTAGGGAAAGGTTTTTTTAATTTTTTTTCTTCAAATAAATAAATAAATGGGCACAGGAGGACAGATAAAAGTCATTTTTCCCTTTAATTTAGAGGACATCTCTCCCTTTCATCTCCTACTCGCTGATAAACCTAAGAGTTTATCTGTTAAAACAGAACAGAAGTGAGAACAGCATTTTGGGAGAGACTGATCTCAAGAGAACCCTTCTGACATATGTGATGAGACCAAAACACTGCTGGCTAATACCAGATACAAAATGATAGCTTTTTCCTTCCTTGTTAAAAAGAAAAATTATACAAACCATACTGTATATGACACAGAAGAGAATACATGAGATTCATCAGATTTATAATAAGCACTGTGAGAAACTACCAGCTGAGTCATATATTCACAAATATTTTGCAACATTTGCAAAAAAATGTAGATTTCATTTTACTAAAAATTAAATAGAAAATACATGTAAATGAATGTGGCTGTAGATCATTACAATTCTGGTTACATTACAGTAAAAGTTTAGATATAATGAGAATAATAGCAACTCTTAGATCTTTTACTAAGGAGATCTTTTAATTTGATCCGCAGTATCTGCCTCCATTGTATTGGAAAACTTTAGCTCCCTGTTGGTCTCTTAATATCCCACCCCCCTTTTTCTTACTGACTTCTACATTTATTCTTTGTAAGTATGTTCAGTATTTGAAAATCTACAAATGGTATATTTCTGTCTTCATATGAAAGTAAACTTTGTTGATTTCAATGGAAATTAGTTTCAAGAAAGTAGACTGAGAATTAAAGCCAAGAATGTCAAGGACCTAGAGCACAACTGGTATGCAAACTTTTTAACATGTTTGTTCAGCTCTTCCTCCCATCTTGATGTTAAGAGTGTCAGACTAGGATCTGGTAGTCCCAGGTTCAAATCTCTCCCATGGAAGCTTGCTGGGTGACCTTGAGTCAGTTGCACACAAGCTTGTTGTGAGGATAACATGGAGGAGAGGAGAATAGTGTTAGCAACTTTGGGAAGAAATTACATAAATGCATGTTCAAACATGACCTTCTAACATTGATAGTAAACTCTCTAGTGGATCTCAGACAAGCTTCACCTGCCTTCTCCCAATTACAGTATAACAATAAGCCTATGTAATAGGGTTGTTCAAGGGTTTATTGTGATCACGGACATTTTTACAAGGAAGTATTATGTAAATCCTCATTTTTAAGACAGTTTGTTATCCATGATAGCTAAATGGAAACTTCAATTACTGGAATATCAATTGCTGGGAGTAGAGAGGCAAATAAATGTTCCCCTTATAGTTTTCAGAAACATCTGGCAGACCATCTTTAGACAGAGGATGCTGCACTAGATATCTTCTTGGCCTAAATCGGTAAGGCACTTCTTATGTAGTCTGAGGCACTGTAGAGAGGGTGCCAAGCATGCAGAGATGGTTCCTTCCATGATATGGGGACTGGTTGCTTTATCCATGAGCTTATTTTGCCCTGTAATAGGTAAAGGAAATATATGGCAAGTGTCACTGAACAAAATTTGACTGTCTCATTGACCATATTATTAATAGGCTGTCATGCTGCAAGGACACAATTGTGCTGTGGCAGCTAAAGCAATCCATAAAGCATTAGAATGGATGTCCTAATATCTGGGGGAAATTATAAAGAGCTATGAAAATCAATGCAGCCCAATTAATACTATAGATTGTCTTCATATATACAGTTCAAGTGGTCACTTTCGGGACAGCTGCTAAATGCCAGTCCTGTTGCAAGTAACACTGCTGAGCCAGCTAATTATGTGTTGATTCCAAAATAATCTTAATGTTATGACCAGTGTATGATATGTACTGCTTTACACTTCAGTCTCCTAGCACCACCTTCTGGAATCAAATCAGCCAGTCAAGTAAGAGCAGAATGACCAAAGCATGGTGTATGCCCAACCCAGCCATTCTCTTCAGAAGGATACCACGGCTGATGGTATCAAAAACTGCTGAGAGATCCAAGAAAATCATCAGGGATGCACTCAATCTATTATTCTCCCAGCAAATATTAGATATGGTCTTTAGACACAATTCCTGAATAAAAGGTGTAGTATTCACCATTGCTTAACATGTTAGTCCGTTGCAGTAAAAAAATGCATGGGAGTCTAGTGGCACCGTAAGGACTAACAAGTTTTTTATTCCAGTATAAGTGTGGACACTTCTTCAGATGTGATCTTGTAGGCCTTCGTTATGCAGACATTGGTGTGTATGTTAAATGCTGTCAAGTTGCTTCTGACTTATCATGACCCCTTGAATTAATGTCCTCCAAAATGTCCTGTCATTAACAGCCATTCTCAGGTCTTGCAAACTGAGGGCCCTTGTGGCTTCCTTTATTGAGTCAATTCATCTCATGTTGGGTCTTCTTTTCCTGCTGCCGTCAACTTTTCTGAGCATTATTGTCTTTTCCAGTGACTCTTGTCTTTAAGCCCTCTGCAAATGACATTATGCGCATGGATTTCAACATACATAGAGAAGGCGTGGGCGTGAGCACACTGGCTCTGCTTCCCATTAATGCATGATCACCTGTTTGTGAGTGTGGAACTACGTGAATAGAAAATAGATGCTCATAGAGTCACTTTCCCATGATTGGGAACACTGATTTTCCAAACATTCCCAATCAAGGGCAGAGATCCTGCAAGTCAGCTCCATGCATATGACTCAGTGATCAATTGTGTGTGTGTGTGGGAGGTAGTGCACTCATGTCTACTGTCCCTTTATGTACATTGAAATCAACATATATGGTATTGTGTAGGAGGCTTTATACAGGTGGGGATGGTGGGAAAGTCAACAGGCTCAGAGGGCCATAAAATGCAGGCCGTGGGAGACCACTGACAATAGTAAAAAGTTGCCATTTTCCTAATTTTGCTGAGGCAATTATGTTACTCAAACTGGATCCAGAGAGGGGGAAATTAGCTTGTTAGAGGGTCGCCAGCCAGATAAAAAATGTATCTTTTGTTGGTGTATATGGCAGTTTTATTCCTGCATAATGTTCCCAAGAAAAAGAGACCAACCAGTTCAAACTAAATGAAATATTTATTCACTAGCACTCAGACACACAACTAGAGACAGACCAAAATTACAAACCCTTTTCAAATGATGAATACAACTACACAAGTAAATAAAACCACCCTCTCCCTCCCGATAAACACATGCATGCACACATTTTGGCGCCTGGCCCAATCATTTGGAATTATTCGGTCCATTATGACTCTGCCACAGGGCAGACCAAATAGTAGGGAATTGGCTATTGGCTGTGACTGTGACACTCCACCAGGACCTCCCAACCAGAACTGAGATAGTAAGAGAACTGGAAGCCCCTTGTCCATCTTCTGGTCCAATACTGGACTACTTCAATCGACTCTCCTGGGAGGAAGTCGACATGATCCTGGCAGCAGTGAGGCATAGTACCTGCCTCCTTGACCCATGCCCTTCCTGGCTGGTGAAAGCCTGTGGAGAGAGCATTTGGGCCCCTCTGGGAGAAATAATCGACTTGTCCCTTTCTACTGGGACTTTCCTGGAGCCTTTGAAGGAGACGGTAGTTCACCTGCTCCTGAAAAAGCCATCATCAGACCCTATAGTCCTAACACATTACTGCCTGGCATTGAACTTACTGTTCCTGGGTAAGATGGTTGAGAGAGTGGTGGCCGAACAACTCCAGGTGTTCCTGGATGACGTTTCCATCCTTGATTCTTTCCAGTCTAGCTTCTACCCTGGCCATGGGATGGAGACGGCTCTGGTCGCCCTTACAGATGACCTCCTGGATTGGGGCGGATTGGCGCTGCTGTTGGTATTAGACCTATCGGCAGTGTTCGATACAGTCGACTATGATCTGTTGACCCACCACGTCGGTGATGTAGGTGTTCAGGGGACTGCCTTGAAATGGTTTTCCTTCTTTCTCCATGGTTAAGGACAGAGGGTGGCACTTGGTGAGAGGGTCTCCCCATGATACCCACTGGAATGTAGAGTGCCACAGAAGGCGATCCTCTCGCCAATGTTATTTAACATCTATATGTGCCCCCTTGCCCAGTTAGGCTGGAGCTATGGACTGGGTTGTCATCAGTATGCTGATGACACCCAGTTCTATTTGTTAATGGATGGCCATCCATCTTCTGTTCCTGAATATCCAGCTGAGTCTTTGGATGCTGTGGCTGGATGGTTGTGGCAGAGTCAGTTAAGAACATAAGAACATAACAGAAGCCAATGTTGGATCAGGCCAAGGGCCTATCTAGTCCAACACTCTGTCACACAGTGGCCAAAAATACCAGGTGCCATCAGGAGGTTCATGTCACCCTCCAGCCATCGTTTCCCCAAGCTAAAGAGCCCCAAGTGCTTTAACCTTTCTTCATAGGGAAAGTGTTCCAACCCTTTTATCATTCTAGTTGCCCTTTTCTGCACTTTTTCCAATGCTATAATATCTTTTTTGAGGTGTGGTGACCAGAACTGAACACAGTATTCCAAATGAGGTCACACCATTGATTTATGCAGGGGCATTAGGATACTGGCTGATTTGTTTTAAATTCCCTTCCTAATAATCCCCAGCATAGCATTGGCCTTTTTAGTTGCAGTTGCACACTGTCTGGACATTTTCATTGAGTTATCTACTACAACTTCAAGGTCTCTCTCTTTGTCAGTCTCTGCCAGTTCAGACCCCATCAATGTGCATTTATATTTAGGATTTTTGGCTCCAATGTGCATCACCTTGCACTTGGCCACATTGAACTCCATTTTCCACATTGATGCCCACTCACCCATCCGCGACAGATCCCTTTGGAGTGCCTCACAATCCTCCCTGGTTCTCACCACCCTGAATAACTTCGTATCATCCGCAAATTTAGCCATTTCACTGCTTACTCCCAACTACTCATACCTGGCCACCCTACTACAAAAATCAATTCCCTAGTAAATGGCAGCTTTGGAGGGCAGAATCAGATCCTCCCCTCTCCAGACTTTGTCCTCCCCAGGCACCACCTCCAAACATCTTGGCTTCTTTGGCATCTTTCAGTCTCTCCCCACAGGAACTTCAGTGTCTGGTGCCTGTTCTGCTGAAGTTGTTTCTGGAGTGCCTTTTCCTTTCTTTTTTTTTGTCCCCCGTAGGGGATTTTTTAAAATCTATTTTTCTATAAACTACAACGGAAAAAGTGAAGGGAAAACTACATCTATGGGAGAAAGGAAAGAAAGCCACACAGGAACTTCAGGGTCTGGTGCCTGTTCTGCTGAAGTTGTTTCTGGAGTGCCTTTTCCTTTCTTTTTTTTTTGTCCCCTGTAGGGGATTTTTTTAAATCTATTTTTCTATAAACTACAACGGAAAAGGGGAAGGGAAAACTACATCTATGGGAGAAAGGAAAAAAAACCACTAAAAACCCAAGTATAGGAGATCATTACAAAAGCTTGTATCAGTGTTAGTCTAAAATGCTAAGATTACATTGAACATGGTCGATTATCTTTAAAACCATTACTTTAACTGTTTTTTTTTAAAAAAAAAAGAACTGCAAGAGCATCATTAAAAGCTTCAAGGCACAGATCAGAGTCCTTCAGCCTTCATTTTGTTTTATCTTTTCTAATCCTCAGTTGATATTCTCATTTGGGGGCTGCCGCCCCCTATTCGGAAGCAGAGTCCTCGTCGGAAGTAGCAGAGTCCATTTCATCACTAGGTTTGCTGTCTTCTTCTTCCTTGCCATCCTCACCTGACTCTCCCAGTTGCAGTCTTAGGAACTCACATGCTTTAGAAACAGAGTCAATTTTTTTCTTTTTTATCCTGCAATTTGAAAATGATGCCTTTGGGGGTCAACCATCTGTAGGGAATGCTGTTTGTTTGCAAAAACAGAATCAAGTCTTTATACTTCTTCCTCTTCTTCCTTATTTCGAATGGAATATCTTTTAGAATCCTGATAATGTTGCCTCCAATTTTCAAGGGTGTTCCTGTAGTTGCTTTCAGGATCTGATCCCTCACATGTCTCTTCAAGAATCTAACCACTATCTCCCCAGGCAGATTATTTTTCTTGATATAAACGGAATAGGCTCTATAAACCACATCCATTTCGCTTACAATGGAGTGCCTTTTCCTTATCAGCCCTTCTCTTGGACAAGAAGTGCTTCATTCTTCTTACATCTGCAGATGATGCTGCATCCCGAATGAAACAGGTTCAAAATAAGCTGGTAGGAACAGGCCATTGTGTCTGCCACTACATTCCTTACCCATAGTAAAGAAGGTGGTCAGTTCAGTGTGCATACCCATGAAAGCTTATACTTGTTGGTTTTAAGATGCCGCTGGACTCAAACGTTTTTTCTGGAAATCAATTAAGTGCTGGCTTACAGCAAGGCTCTGGCTCCAGTGATCTGCACCAACCTCTGGTGATTTCTGCAGCACTGGGAGAAGGGAGAAGAGCTGCAGATGGTGGGGCTGAGCATTGGATGGGGACAAATCCACCTCCTGCCCCCCTGAAAGCCCCTTTGCAGTGCCTGCGAAATGGAAATAGGTGAGCTAACCCCATCTTTAGCCCTAATAATTGTGTGTGTGCACAGCCTGTGTGTGCTCTTGGGAGTAAGGAAGGGTTTTTTTTAAGAGATGCACTACAACACCCACTCAGTGGCTTCTCAAGCATGCACCTAAGAAAGGAAGGAAGGAAGGTTTGTTTTGTTTTTCCACCACCCTCAGCCTCCTGAGGGCTGGTGAACGAGAAGGAGGAGGAGACACAAGACACACTTTGGAGGGGAAAAAACTGATTATTTATACCTGCTTAGTTAGTTTGTAGGGGAAGATTGGGATGAGAAGGTAGCTGCTAAAATCCATGATTAAAGGGAGTGATTGGAGTGGGGGCACAGCGAAATCGATAGGAGGCATTGCAAAATCAATAGGAGGCACTGCCTGTGCTGCCACCACACTGGCTACGGCCCTGCCAGGAGTAGAGGTCTATAGATGGAGCTCTGTCAGCCTCTGGCTTTGGCTGTGTCCAGGGCTCACCTGCGATGCCCAAGTTGCCTTCTCCCCACTCAGTTGATGATGTCTGAGGTTGGTGTTGTGGATGCAGCAAGGGTGGGGGAGTGAATGCCAAGGGTTGGGGTGGGTGGGAAGACAGCAAGGGTGGGGGTGCGGAGACAGCAAGGTTGGGGAGAGTGAATGCCAAGTGTGTGTGGGGGAAGACAGCAAGGGTGGGGGAGTAGTGGAGTGCCAAGGGAGCAGGGGTAGTTGAGAGGAAGGAAGTTGAGATAAATGGAATTGCTTCCTTCCTTCCCCTTCTTCCCTCTATCAATCTTCCCTCTCTTTCTTTCCTTCCCCTTATCTGTGAATCTACCCCTATATATTTTTTCCCCATTCCTTCTGTCATGATCTGGGCTGTGCCACCAGAGGCCTACTAGACCCAGGGAACCTGGCTAGCAGTAGATGAGGCTGAACCTACAACTCTTAGAAGCCCCTGAGAGGTTTTGGAGCAAAAATTGACCAATAGGAAAAGAGGAGGGCTTGGAATAAAAGATCTGGTGCAGCAGGAAAAGCTGTTCTTCTTCCCAGGAAACAGGGCCAGGAGAGGCTGCTGTAGGGAAGAGACCCTCATCCTGAGGGAAGGGTGGGTAGTCTAGTGCCACTTGGAATAGTGAGCTAGGGACAGTATATATTTAGACGCGTTAGGGCATTTGATTTCTTTTCTTTTCACCCACTTACTGTTACATTTTGGCACCTTGTTTGTTTGACCTCCTATACAATAAACTATGTTCATTGTTCACTCTGCCTGGTCCTCACGCCTATTATTTGGCCAAAAGGGAGGTATGAAGGTCTTGGGAGGGTGCTTTGGGCCTTCTCAAGGGAACCTGGAACCAGAGTGGTGGCAGCATCAGGTGGCCCCTCACCTTAGCCGTGACACTTTCTCTGTCAATTTACCCCCCTTCTCTTATAACCTACCCCCATTTCCTTCTTTCTCTCATTCCCTTCCAAACAGCTGCCTTCTAAACATACCTTGCCTCCCTCTATCTTTCCGTTCTCTCCACAGACACACACACCCCGGCCAAGGCTGGGACACTTGCCCAGAGCCTCTTTCTAGAGCTCGTTGTATTTATTCTCACAACAGGCCTTATTCCTAGTAATAAATATTTGTGAACTATCATTTGTCAAGAATGTATATTGAAGATATGCACAATACTGTGTCTAGCAGGGAGTTGCCATCCTCAAGGTAGGGCCTGGAGTCCTCTGAGAATTACAACTGCTCTAGACTATCAAGACAAGATTCTCTGGAGGAAATGGCAGCTTTAGAGGGCAGACTCTATGGCATCACATTCCTGTTCCCCTGCACCTTCTCCAGTCTCTGCCCCCAAATCTCCGGGAATTTCCCAAGCCAAAGTTACCATACCAAGTTCAGCAACATTTGGGGGAGTAGCTCACTCCAGAGCTACTTTGGATAATTGTACCAAGCAGCGTTCACCACAAATGCCTGCTGAATATACTGATTCTGAATTATCTATCAGGAAACATGCACACACACACACACAAAGTGTTCTATCAGGAAAGATCAGCTCTGTAACATCAATCATCTATCTCAATGTTTTGTATCTGTGTGAGTTGCACAAATACATATAATTTCCCTCATGTTGCTCTGAAGAGGATTTGCCTTCCTTCACAGTCTGAAATTGAGCTGCCCGTACTATGATTAGGATTTCTGAATGGGCTTGTTCTACAGTTTCTTGAGTACAGTTCACTCTACTTCTCAATCTATTTTTTTAAGCTGGTATGTATGCTGTCTTTGATGCATGAATGCTCCTGTAAATAAATTATTATAAACTAAATAAATGATAAGGCGGCCTGTCCCATAAACCCCAAGACTATTGCCTCGTTTACCTCTTTGTGACCTACTTTTTACACTGACTTACTTGTAGCATTCCAATTCTCATACACAGGGTCTTCCCTTGAAACCTCCCCCTGGCACACTATTATACATTCCTGAAGCCTTTACTTCTCCAGTTACCTGCAGATCAATTTCCATGCCATTGAACTTAAAGACAAAAGGAGATACTTTTTAATTAAAGATGTACTTGAAAAAGCTGTCTCACAATATTTCATCAACACATTCTATCTCAATAGTATTTGAAGTGGAAGGTATAGTTCAAATCAGGCCAGACTCAGTTTAGGCAGTGGCCTATGTTGTGTCTTCATTATATCAAAACCCATGTTAAGCTTGAGACCTCAGCTGGATTCTAATCTGAAACAACACCATTGGCTGAAGCATGTTCAGTAACCAATCAAATGTAAGAGAACTATGCTGGAGGGAACTGTGTTTATTGGTTGTTATCTCTGTAATACGATTGGACTTTAACTATGTGAGGGTGTGGCTACACCAGCCCTGGAGAGTTTAAAAGGAGCTATGCTCCACTGTTGTTTGTGTGTGTGTGTGGATCGTGTCGTCTGTTGCTGTGTGATCTTTGGAAGTTCTTGTTCTCAATAAAGCTGATTTACTTTGTTACTTACTTCATTGTTGAGTTGCATACTTAACAGCCTACTCATCATCTTTAGATAGGGTTGCCAAGTCCTGTGTTCTCACTGGCGGGTGGTGGGAGGGAGCTTTCCAGGAGTAGGGGTGGGGCAACATCACTGCACTCAACACCCCAACATGTGATGATGTTACGCAGACCTGATGTCATCACACTGGGGATGTCTCATGGCGACGCGCTGGTATTTTGGGTAACCATAGAGTTTTGCCAAAAATACTAGAGCATTGCCATGCAATGTCCCCAGCATGATGATGTCACATTCATATGATATCATCATACTGAGGACATCACGCCAGGTCATGGCAGTTGGGGGTGGGGCTTCCCCCCACTGGCCAGCGGACTGGTGGTGGAAGGAGCCCATGAAATCAGGGAATCCCCCACTCCCACCTGGGGCCTGGCAACCATATCTTGGTTGTGTAAATTATTTGCTAATAAGCTTGAACAAGGAATTCACACTTTGAAATCATAGCAGCCATCGTCAAGAATCATGAAGTCAAAAGCAATTAATGGCTGTGGCCTGATATTCACTAGTGTGACCTTGTTTTATCATAGAATGGTTTTCATCTTGAAAAAGAAATGGGATTGTTTCTGTTCCATTGGGGGAAAAGTGGGATGGCATCCTGCCAGTTTGGCACAGTGGTTAAGTGCATGGACTCTAATCTTGGAGAACCAGGTTTGATACCCCACTCCTGCACTTGCAGCTGCTGGATGACCTTGGGCAAGCCATAGTTCTGTCAGAGCTGTCCTTGAAAGGGCAGTTCTTGAAAGAGCTCTCTCAGCCCCACCTACTTCACAGGGTGTCTGTTGTGGGGAGGGGGAGGGAAAGGAGTTTATAAGCTGCTCTGAGACTCTGAGTGAAGGGCGGGGTATAAATCTAATGCCGTCTTCTTCTTCCTCTCCCCCCCCCACTTTTCAGCACAATATCTCATGCACAGACCAAACTAGACATGATGGTGGCTGCAGGGACAACCTGTGGCCACAGACCTCATTTTAGAGGAGAATTTAGCCATTTAAAAATTGCTAGTAGCAACAAATAATCTCTCTCTCTCTCTCTCTCTCTCTCTCTCTCTCTCTCTCTCTCTCTCTCTAGAAATTCTTCTAGTTAAATTATTAAACTGGAATTTTAAAAGAGATCAAGTTTGAACTTTTGGAACAATGAAGGAAAGGAATGTGGGAGAAACTGTTTGCCCCTACTCAAAGCCGATCTTTCTTTAAATCCTTATTCCCAGCTCAAATGCAGCCAAATCCTGCATGTGTTCATATTCTCTCTTTGTTATCAATCCCTCTCTCCATGTTTTCACTTCTTCATTTCAGCCACCATTTCATCCCTTACTTCCCTCTCCCCTACTTTAGAATTCTGTCCAGGATGCTACTTATGTTTCTGCTAGCAGGAAGGAGGTGATTTTTGTTGATTTCCCCTTCCATGGCAGACCCCCACTTTGTCGCACATGCGATTTCTGGGGGTTCACTCCCTCCCAGTGGCAGGACTTTGGAAGGTATGACAGATTACCTCTCTTCCATTGGGGCAAATGCACGTAAACAGCTGACATGATTAGCCAAATAGATCTCCTGTAAATAGAGATGAAAATAAAAATACAAAATAGCAAAAAGTCATCTCTGCACTTCATCAGTGAAGGAGAGTCCACAGAATTTACTAAGGTTGCTGGGACTTGTGGGAGCAGACAGCCTAACAGCAAAAAGAGCTCCTGATTATCCCTCTGCTTGCCTTTTGCATTGCACTAATTGAAAGGAGTGATAGGGCTCAAATGCTGACTTCTGACCCTCATAAAACAGAAAACACACAATAGGAGTGGCTGGGAAAACTCCTGCTGACATTCTACCTGTCTCCCAATGGGCCTGAACCTCACAGTTTAAGAATAGTTGCTCTTTCCTGCACAGCATAAACCCAGTTAGATTAATCCAGTTTGTCAAACAGGATCAGAATGTTCATAATGCTCTGGGGAAAAGGGGGTTGATTCAATTACATTGCATGGAAATTAACATTAATTTAAGCAGTAGGGCTCACTTGAATAGTACGTTTATTACGTTTATATTACATTTTAAAGATACTAACATATACATGCTAGGCATGTAAGTATGCTAATACATCTCGTGTTGTTTATGTTACGTACCAGTTATCCTCGATTAACAGTTTCCTTAGTTGATTTAATACACAGCCATTCCCTGATTAATATGGACATGGGAGCACTTTCCAGATGTTATAACCATGCATACAGGGAGCCCAATAAAAGGCACACCTGCTACCCACAATGTTCCCAATAAGAACAGTTGTAATTTTGTGTGAATAGAGCAACACGTGGGTTCAGTACACGTAAACAGGCAACCGTGTGTATCAGGAGCATTGTGGGTGGTGTTGAAGCAGCGACAGCAGGTGAGCATTTTTGTTAATGTACATATGGATACTGGACATGTTTACTCCATTTGAACTCTAGGGAGAGCTTTTGTGCATTCTCTCGACTATTCAGAATTGAATGCTTCTCTGGGGTGTGTTCCCCCGCCGCCACTGCCTCTTGTGCTTCCCATCAGCTTGTAAGTAAATTCTTATATCCTGAAAGGCCTACAGTTACACCTTTTACAAATCCTGTTGTTGAGGTAACCTTTATTAAAAGCAACTCTGCATATGTGAGATTGGATTATTTCCTCAATTCTGAATAGGCAGCGCATTTTGCCATTGGTGGAATCCTGGTACATGTGGTTGTAACAACGCAAAGGACTACAGTCAGATATGCATAGACATATGAAAGGATTCTGAATAGGCATGCAACATTGTAACTCACAGCCCTTTTAAATGTTACTTCAAGCTCTGAAACTGGAATCTGAACAAAGAGTCATGAGTCACATAGCAAATGTTCTGCCTTAGAAAGGCTTGCAAAGAGCATAGAATTTGCTTCCAGAGGGCTCAGCTTTTTCTTTTTTATCTTCTAGCTATCACATCAATATACTGTCCACCTGTGTTGATGTTCTTCTTGCTTTGGTCTGATATCGTGGCATGCTTATGTTGCTCATGGGGGCGGGGGGATAATTTCTCTGGCTGCCATTGGGAAAGTCCCTTTAATGTCAGTGAGAAGCTTGCAAGCCATAAACAAGCATCACTGAAGTGCTTGAGGCTCATATTAGTAGAACTTTGGGACAGTGGAACCTTGATATACTTGCCTAAATTGAACAAGAAACCCCTTTCATCATTCATCTAAAAAAACAGGGTCACTCATAGTACCAGTGCAACCTGAGTCAGCACTCCCAGGGCCATCCTTACAGTATCATGATGCAGGTACATATTTAATCGAGCTGCAGAGTAAAATCAGCCCAGACAGTTCATTTAAACATGGAAAATCATGGGTGAACCCCTTTTCTAGATTACCTGCTAAGGAGGTTCAGACATACATCCTTCAGTTATCCTACTTCTCAGGTGGCATTTGTGAAAACAATCTATCCCAGGCAACTAAAGATGGCTCATTGAGCTTCCAGCCTTCCTTTGGCTCATTGTGAGTGCTGTTTCATGTTGAAAGCCATGTGCTGCACTCCATACCAGATCAGAGACCTATCTCTACCTGTTCTCTGCTTTTGTAGATTCCAGCTGTTCTTGGCTTCATCAGCAGCCAGCTCCACACCTGCAGAACATTGCTTCTGCATCTGCTGACTATGGCTATGATGGTCAACAAAGAATGAGAGAGGGTATGGGGTGAGGGTAACTGCTGCTCTTACTTTCATTTAAGTCCTTTTAAAAGAAAGACCCCGTGTTAAAAGCTATAGCAAACTTGAATGCAAGGGCTTATTTTCACTGTGCAGCCTATATGGCTATTTAGCCTTCTGTGTATTTTTCTCCAGTTCACTGGATATAGGGCATGTACAAGGTTTCCTCTTGAAGATTTGTCGTGCTTCAAGGAAGAACAAGATCTCTTTGTAGATATTTTGTGCTGCCAGAAGCATTTTTTTCAGAGCTGCTGCTTTGCGTGCAGCGTTGACCCACTTCCAGCAGTTCCTCCTCTATACTGGAGTGCTTTCATTATCTCATAGGCAATCAGCAGGTTCACAGGATCCTGGTGTGTGCCACCATGTCACATGCTTCAGAAGTCTCACAGAGGTGACATGGGTTAATTTCAATCCCATGTTAGCTCTGCAGCCACTCCTGCTAATGGGCTCTCACAGCAGGAA